>NW_016158533.1:0-3910 GCF_001687245.7 Rhagoletis zephyria | reverse complement strand
GACTTATAGAGTGTGATCTTTGTACGACGAGAGAGGACTTTACTTCTCAATTGCCTACTCAGCCCAAAGTAGCACTTGTTGGCAAGAGTGATTCTCCGTTGGATTTCAAGGCTGACATTATTATTGGTGTTAATGCTGGTTCCCAAATAAACGAAGTCGTCTACTTTTTCAAACTTGTAACTGTCAACAGTGACGTGGGTGCCAAGACGCGTATGCTCTGACTGTTTGTGTGCTGACAGGAGATACTTCGTTTTGTCCTCGTTCACCACCAGACCCATTCGCTTTGCTTCTCTATCCAATCCCGAGAAGGCAGAACAGACGTAGCCCTTGTTTTTACCGATAATATCGATGTCGTCGGCATACGCCAGCAGTGATCCTGCAACCCAAAAAAACCAACAAGCACTTTTAGGTCCGTTAAATAGCCATCCCGAAAAGTCCCAAAAAATCTATAAAGATCCCAAAAAACGTCCATAAAATCTTGAAGACTTAAAAGACAGTAAAATCCCGAAAAGTCGCAAATAATACCGAAAGATAAATCCCCAATATTTGCTAATTAATCACGCATAAATCCGAACAATCCCGAAAAATTGCGGAAAGCTCCCGACAAGTCGCGAAAGGTTCCGCATGACTCCGAAAAAAAATCGAAAAATCTCTGAAAAAACTTGAACGCCCCGAAAATATATTGAGAATATTTTTTATTATCAATGGATATTAAACAAAAATATGTCGTCCAAAAATCGTATTTTTTTGCCACAAAAATAAAAAAGTCAAATCAATTCCGGAAAAATCTTGCAAAATTTTTAAGGTCCCGACCAAATTACGAACGATTCTGAAAAAATAATGAAATGGCAGAAAATAAATCCTAAAAGCTACCGAAAAATGAAACTCGGAAAAACAAATCGTGAACGATGCCAAAAATATCTCGACCAAATTTGGAAAAATCTAAAACAAAAACCCGAAAACTTAGGATTCAGTAAATTTGAGTAGCCCACTTGCAAACAGCGTTATGTGATTTTATAAAAGTAGGCCATAAATTTGAAAAAACGACTACAACAACAAGTAACATTTAAATTGAATCTCTTTTATTATTACCTGCAAATTTGGATAAATAATAATATAACATAACATGACATAAGATAACATAGAATGTTAATGTTATACGACCTAAAGCAGTTTTCTAAGTTCATCAGAAGATGGATACTTTTGAAAGTTTATAAATAAGTATGATAGCGACTTTTGGAAGAAAAGTTAACATTTGATGCTGTTTTTCTAGAATATAAAAAGATTTTGTAAATACTGTGTTGTTATTGGACATGAAGCTACTTTAAATACTGGTACGAAATCCACCAAAAACTAAAAATCGAAAGAATTTTACATAGCGCACTTTGCAAGTGGACTACTCATTTAATTATCAATACCTTAAAAAGTAAAACTTATAGGATCATAAAAAATAACAACAATAACGTTTGCTTTCTGCTAAAAAAATAAAAGTCGAAATTGCTCTTTTATTTGAATCTTAAAACTTAGTTCCGAAAGAAATCTCGAGAAATAACGAAAAAGTCCAAAAAATAAACAAATTTCGCATCGTAAAAATAAAATCGAAAATTTGTTCCCAAAAACTAAGAAAAATGTAGAAATGAGAAATAATAAAAAAACACGTCCAGAAATAATCCCAAAAGTTCCCGAAACATTTCACTATGGAGAATTCCGAAAAATCACGAAACATTTCTGAACTATCCCGAAAAAATCTGAAGAAAAGTTTGAAAAAAATTTGCAGACAGTTCATTTTATTACCAATGCCTCAAAATATTGAAACAAAAATTAACGTTTATTTTCTGCTCAAAAAATCATCAGGCAATATTGGTCATTTATTTTTACCGTAAAAATAGAAAACTAAATTAATGGTATTTCTTGCACAAAATAATAAAAAGCAAATTTTTTTAACTATGAGAAAATCATATTCAACCATGAGTAAGCACTCGAAAGCTTTCTTCCAAAAAAAGATCCAACAATTTTGCAGCCTAACCTTAAACATTTTTGATCTCATCATCTAGAAATAACTTTTATTTACAATCTCTGCGTTTCAGCCTTGTACGTAATCTTTGAAATACAGGAAACTCCAACAAAAGTTTACCGAGCACATTTTTGGAAAAAGAGAAATGGTGCGATAGATCTTAGGCAAGAAAATTTGAGACGTTTTTGAAATGTGTATAAGAAATACAAATGTCAGTGAATACGAAGATATCTTTAAGGATAGTGTTTCCATATATCTGTGGTCATAAGCAATAACCGCTTAAGTCGACTTAAGAAAGAATTGAGTTATATATGCTATTGTATTCTGCAACTACTAATCCCCATCTCGCCAGTTAGGCTATTTAAAAAGTTATAGATGAGTATATTTTGGTTCCCCACAAGTTTAACATTATAGTCCAAATGTTGAAAGCGTTTTTTCTCGAATTCCGGTTTTTCGACTTAGGCGGTTATTGCTTATGGCCACAAATATGTATCTTCCCAAGGACTGCATAAAAGAAAGGTGGAGAAAGTATGTACATAAGTTGAATGAGAGACAACGATTAAAATCGCATATTAGGGACGCGCTGTGTGCTTAGAAGGAAACTGTCTCCCCGGTATGTCTTCAGGTAAATCAGATACAATCTTGGCAGAAGTATTACAGTTAAAAAGAAGAAGGATATAGTTTGAATCCATCTTATTTTTCCTTCGAACTCAAGAGCGTTGCTGCAGTAAGAATTTAAGGTTATCGTGAGTCTTCCGACATGATTTCTAATCATACAGTGACCGTTTAAGACACCAAGCAACATCAAGTGGCTAATTTTATGATCAGACAAGAACTAAACATAACAAAGTCTCCAAAAAATGGTCGCTGAGCTTCAACAATCCCTTTATTCGGATAGAGCTTCTTAACAGTTCATTGCCTCGCCAGTTATCAGTTTATTTTAATACCAGCATGAGTTTTACTTCCTCTTGTTTGGCATTGTCACAGCCTACAAGAGTCTGGCCGAGTTCAATAAAGCACGCCAACATAACTTTATATCTCTTGGAATTTGATGCTGAACCAACAGAAACTTGGTAGGATTCTTATCATATGAACTGTGCATGCTCTTTGCAAGTCTGCAACCCTAAGTTCTTTTCCAAAACTTGTCTTGCAATCGTTTGATTTCCTGAACAGGAAACGATATATCCATCACTAGTGAGGCGTCTAAGAGAACACCCAAGCTAGCTCTTTCATTGCCTTCGACGCTCCTATGTCCTGGGACCCAATATGGACGGTTTTAGCCGCAGCTAGCCTTCTTATAGGCGCCATTCAGTCCGTGAGCCTAACTATCTACTTATGTATGTAGAAGTTTATCCGCTCGCGTGGAGTGTTGATTTCATTACAATTGTATCCCTGTCGCCTTCTTTATTGCAAAAACTTCGGCTTGATAGGGACTGCAGTGATCCGGTATCTTAAAGCCCTACATTATCCCTTTCCTGTTAATGAATGTTACATAAGAAAAGCTAGTTGATAACAATTATAGGGTTCCCCTAAAGGTAAAAAAATGCACAAGAAAAATTTTAAATGTTACAAAAAAGTGCTCCCCCAAATTAAACTTTTTTCGAATTTCCGTAAAAATTGTGGGTACGCAGTTTTATAGTCCATTAAATTTTAACATAATAAAGTGCAGGTTACAAGCGACTAAAGATACACGTAGATTTTCAATATTTTTCTGCGCAAAATGTGCTCGAAATATCTGCAAACAAAAAAATTTTAAACAATCAACGCAATTTCTTAACCACTATAAACTTGCACTTTACTTTATAATATTTAAAATTTTTCTTGTACAATTTTTTTTTCTTTTAGGAAAAACCTTTAATTGTTTTCAACAAGCTTTTATTATGTATCAGTCATTGA
>NW_016158532.1:119857-126567 GCF_001687245.7 Rhagoletis zephyria | reverse complement strand
TTATCATTGCACTTTTGTTTGGAAAATGTAGCTTTATTTTATTGCTAAATGTGAATGATTAAAAGGAATGACACCTTTTTTGGCACCTTTATTTTTCTATTTGGCACATTTTGGTACATTTTTATCTTCATTATGGCACCTCATAACTAAGGATAGTTGGCAGCCCTGATTGGAAGATTTATGCTGTCTTTTGGGGCAACAACTTGTCTGCAGTAAAAAAGCATATAATTTGTGTTTCAAAAGTGTGTGAAAACCAATCAATTATTTAACTTATATGATCCCGGTTCCGATATTAAATAATCAATAATTGTTTATACCCGCATTTTGGCACATTGGCACATTGGCTCGTTGAATGTGCCACCTAATAAATAGTGTCGTCGTTCTCCTTAGCTACGTTTAAATGATGTCGTCACAAATTGCTGGCGGAGACATGAATACAGTGTAATAAAATTCTTTTTCTATAATTGTTTCCTTATAGAAAGGTTGGTTTCTTTTAGACATTCCGAATTCATTGATCATATGCTAATTTAAAACACAGAATTCTTTCAGTGTTCCTCCGGGGTTTTTGGACATGGACTGTTTCTTCAATTTAATAGTGTTGGCTTTATTTTTGTGGAAACATGTTTTGCAAGTTATGGATCATTTCTACACTCTTTCTTCAAATATTTCTCGCATTCCAGCTGTGCGCAGGCGTTTAGTTTTTCGCATCGTGTTTTTACATATTCGTAATTTAATTTTTTTTAATAAAATCAATTGGTGGTAGTTCATGATTGTGTGTGGATTAATGTCACAACACTGAGGATTTGGCAATAACCTTTTTCATCTATTAAAAAACAACATTTACGGGCAATGTTTATTGTAAGAACAAAATTTGTTTCTATGAATCGACATACTTTAAGCATTGTGGATGCTATTTCCATTTAAATGAGGAAATAGCGTCAATGACTTTATTTCCAAATTTTTGTTGACTTTATTTCGCTTTTGAAAAGGTAATAATGTCAATTGACCTTATTTCGCACCAGGGTGGGAAATAAAGTCAATTGACCTTATTTCCGTTGATTTTGTTACCTGTCACCGAATGTACGTAACCAATAGTTATTCAAGACACGAACGATTATATCAGTATAGACACGAATTGACATGGCCACTATGAAAACGCCCACACTGACATACGATAAAAGAATCGGTGGTCACATACCACCAGACTAGAAAAATATATTTCTTTTTGGAATTGGACACGGAGCGAACCACACTCATCAGCCCTCGCAAGAACGGAATTACAACCAAGTAATTAAAGTGGATTAAAAGCTGGTATTAAAAGCTGGCGGCATTCGGGGAGTCGATACTCACCCCTCAGTGGAAATTAATAGAGACAAAAGGTGCCGCCAAATTCCTTCTGGCAAAACCCCAGCCATGTTGTTGCGTAGAATAAAGAAGTAGAATAAAGAAGAAATCGGGACTATTCATTTGACAGCAATTGAGTCACCATAAGCCGGTAATAAAAAATCATTACACGTAAGTCAGCCACTTTCTTGCCACCATCCATTGGAAACGAGCTATCCATCAACCGTAAATAAAGATTCCTGTTTGGACCGTCAAACCAAGGTCAAGCAAATCAGAAGTGCAAGTGTGAGGAAGCTAGGACTTACCAAACAACAAAAAAAAAAATTGCTAAATATCAATGGTAAGTCCTAGCTACCTCAAACTTGCACTTTGTTATACTAAAATTGAATGGGCTAGTAACTGAGTANTCAACNTTTTTCTAAAGAGTGTAAATTGCAATACTTGGATGGAATTTCGCAGAGTTTTCTTTAATTTTGCACTCTGATTTTTGGGGTTTTTGGTGTAGAATTAACCATAATTTTATAAAAAATTAGCGAAAAATAAAATTATCTAAAAAATAGTTGCCGGTATTGTAAAAACTTCACTGTACCTAAACTTTATTGACTGACTGTATATCTTATTTAAGTTAAGTACGACAAAACTTTCGAAGTACTTCATATACATATAAGCTTAAAAAGAACTGAATTTACTTAAAAATCAATATGCTTAAATTTAGACAAGTAAGACAAAGTGAACTAATATTTTTACTTTTAAGCAGAACGCACTTTTGGTTTTTACCTACTACTTAAGTTTAATACTACTACTACTACTAATGTGGTTTAAAAATTTTTAATAAATGCGTTTAAACATTTGTGATTGTATTGTCCTTCCTTCAACCGATCGTATTTAATATAGAAGGGAAATGTTTCGACAAGCCTGATTAGAAATGTAGATCTAAGGTGACGAATTTATAATAGGTTGGGAACTATAAAAAATGGATGCAGATCGAACTAGAACTCATCTGTCGAATTAGGAACTGGTTTGGAACTAAAGAAAAGGGGATGCAGAACGAACTAGATCTCATCTGTCGAATTTTTAACTGGTTCGGTACTATAAAAAAAGGGATGCAAAACGAACTAGATCTTATCTGTCGAATTTAGAACTGGTTCGGAACTAGAGCCAATGTTAAATTCTCCAGTTGCTAGCATGCAAAAGAGAATTAACGCGTACTAGTCATGGTTCCAAACGTACTAGAACCGAACCAGTTCCGCACTAGTTCATTTCCCTACAGGGTTGTTTTCGGGAAAAACTCAGGATAAGGCAGATTATTAAAAATTATCACCTAATTTACCCACCTAAATTATTTCTTAAAAATACATGACATCCGCATTCGCATCCGCATCCGCGGATGTTTGCTTTTAAACATCCGCATCCGCATTCGCATCCGCAGATGTCTAAAATTCCACATTCGCAACATCCCTAATTTGAACATACAAAAAAGCGGAAAAGTCTGTTTTACGAAAGCCAAGTCATGTTTTCACATTTTATTTACTGCCTTTACACTTTTTTTAACGTTTGCCATCTTTTTACATTAAACAATGCAATATTTTAGCTGCTATTAAAACAGTTGGTAAGCAGTCTGAGCCCATTTGGAAGTCAGATTGAGACTACACCGAAACTAGTAACTCGTGCCTTTTTGGGCCAGTTGTTTAATTTGTGCTCCAGTGGCCGTTTTGAGGCGTTTGGAAGCCTTTGAATTTGTTTTACCGTGTGCTGGGAGTGCCGTATTAATATGTGGAAGCACCAATCATTTAAGATCGTTGAATTATTTTAATATCTATTCCAAAATTTTATACAGACAAGACTAAAAAAATTACAAAAATTATATACGAAGCTAATCCGAAATCATTTTGGAATTTTCCGAAATCAAAAAAGTTGTACGCGAGTATACCTAGGTCGGTAATGCTTGATGACAAATTAGCCAATACCCCTGTTGATGCAGATAATTTATTTGTAGAGTTTTTTATGTCAAATTACGTACTTGATGATAAGCAATCCCCCGATTTTTCTTCTGAAACATCTTCTTCTCTTAATCTTGGTAACTTGCATATTTCAACCGAAGATATTATGAAGGCGATACTTTCTCTCAAGCCTTCTACGCAAACAGACGTAGACGCACTCTCAACTGTTTTAATTAAAAACTGCCCAGCGTTGTCAATCCCTTTAAAGTTAATTTTCAATAAATCGCTATCTTCAGGAACTTTCATAAACGACTGGAAGTTAACTACCATTACGCCTTTTTTCAAAAGTGGAAGTAAAAATGACGTGCGGAATTATAGGTCTGTATCAAACGTCTCAAAACTTTTTGAAAGCGTTGTTAAAGACAAATTTTATTTCGCTGTCAAGTCCTTAATCTGCCCGAACCAGCACAGATTTGTCTCCGGGCGTTCAACTGTCTCTAATTTGATGGTTTTTAGTGAATTTTGCATCTTGCCGTTTTCGGCAGGATTCCAAGTCGACTGCATATATACCGACTTTTCTAAGGCCTTTGACAGAGTGCCCCACAATATCCTAGTAAATAAGCTAGCTTGCCTGGGCTTTCATTCCTCTCTCCTAACATGGATTAGTTCATATCTGTCTAATAGGCGCTGTGTAGTTTCAATTGTTGGTGTATTGTCGAACCAATTTGTTGCTACTTCAGGTGTTCCCCAGGGTAGCATTCTTGGCCCGCTCCTATTTGTTCTTTTTATAAACGACATAAGCAGTTGCTTTTCCTTTTCATTTCTATCTATTTATCTATTTGCTTTACGCCGATGATATGAAAGTTTTTTTCGATTGTGCAGGACACAGTAGATGCAACGAAACTTCAAAGTGATTTGAACAATCTTCACTTATGGTGTCAAAAGTCACGCCTTTCCATGAACATCAAAAAATGTTTTCACATTACATTTACTAGGCGACAGAACGTCACTCCTATGCTTTGCTCCATTGCTAACTTCGTTCTTATTAATGTTTCGGAGACTAAGGACCTTGGACTCTAAGTTGCCCTTTAACAGTCACGTTAATCTTATCATTGCTAAAGCGTACTCGGCTCTGGGTTTCCTTTGGCGTAATACCTCAGAGTTTTCTGATCCATACACCTTTAAGCTTCTATTTACCGCTCTTTTCCGTTCTCACTTGGAATATGCAGCTATTATCTGGCGTCTATATGACCAGGTTTCTGTGAATAGAATTGAATGAGTTCAAAAAATTTTCCTTAAGTATGCTCTACGCTCATTACGATTCAATGACCCTGTTCCATCATATGACTCGCGACTTATGCTAATTAATATAACTCCTCTGGAAGAGAGAAGGATTGTCCTCTCTCTTTCATGTGTCTATAATGTAATTACCGGCATAACCGATTGCCCAAGTTTACTCGAGCGGATAAGCTTTAATGTCCCACAAAGAAATCTTCGGAATTTCTACCCTCTTTATGGTGAAAGCCATAACACTAGATATTCAAGTAATGATCCTATTTCTCGTGCACTTCGAGAATTCAATGACTTGTCTAACCCCACTATTCTAACAGAGTCACAAAACTTAGCTCATCACTGTTGTGATTTCAAGTGCGCCGAGAAATGTGTCACAAAAAATTCGATTTGGAGTGCTAGAAAAATGCACAAAAATTTAAAAAATTGAATTGAAGCGGCATATTTTTTTAGCGGCAAGCTTTGAGGCGCGGTAGAAATCACAACAGTGATGAGCTAAAGTTTGTGACTTTGTTAGAATACGGCTGTAAATCTCAGTTGATTGATTTTTCTCTTTACCCAGATCTGTTTTTGTGATGGTTTTAAACTCTATTACTCATTGAGTATTTTTAATTTGTCGTTAGTAGAAAATAAATGAAATAAAAAAAAACCTTTTTAATATACCACGCTTTTATAAATGGACTAAAAGTAGAAAATAATATTTCTCGGTTCCGAAGAATTTGTTTTGATAACTTTTGATTTTGAAATTTTAGCAAAAGTCATTATAACCACTTTATGAGATTGAAAACGAAAAACGTGGAGCGCATGCAATACATAACATGTATGTATGTGGGTATATAAATAACGACCGCTTAAAATCGATTTCGAATTTGTACTTTCGCTGTAGAAATTTTAGGTCTATGTTATGTAGTTTGACTATTGTCAATTAAATCTAATGCTTTGTATTGCATGTGCTCCACGTTTTTCGTTCTCAGTCTCATAAATTGTTTGTAATGACTTGCTAAAATTTCAAAATCAANGAAAAGCGTGGGGCGCATGTAATACACTTGAATTGATATGAAAAGTAATATATGTATGTATGTATGTGGGTATATGAATAACGACCGCTTAAAATCGATTTCAAAGTTCTACTTTCGCTGTAGAAATTTTAGGTCTACGTTATGTAGTTTGACTATTGTCAATTAAATCTAATGCTTTGTATTGCATGTGCTCCACGTTTTTCGTTCTCAGTCTCATAAATTGTTTGTAATGACTTGCTAAAATTTCAAAATCAAAAGTTATCAAAACAAATTCTATGGGACAGAGAAATATTATTTTCTACTTTTTAGTCCATTTATAAAAGCGTGGTATGTTAAAAAGTTTTATTTATTTTATTTTCCTTATAATTTTTGCTCTATTGGCCGGACAGAAAAACTTAGTTAAAGTTTTGGTTAGAGCTCTCAGAACTCTCAATAGAACTTTAAAAAACAAATGAATTTTTTTGTTACTAAAAATTTGATCTTTGTTTTTGCTTATAATTTTTATACATTGGTCGAACAAAAAAACATTATACGAGTTTTGTTAGAACTCTCGAGGGACTACTCAGAACTCTGAAAAACAAATGAAATTTTTTTGTTAATAAAAATTTGCACCTTGTTTTGCTTATAACATTTGCACTATTGGACGAACAAGGAAACTTTATAAGAGTTTTGGTTAGAGCTATCAGGGGGTTACTCAGAACTCTCAACAGAACTCTGAAAAACAAATTAAAGTTGTTTGTTGATAAAAATTTGCCCCTGGTTTTTGTTTATAACCAGGGAACGGATTTTTAGGACCTAAAAACCTATAAAAAAGGCAAAATAAAATAACGAAATAGGCTGGAAAAGGCAAAATAAAATAGGAAAGGGCACTAGGTATTGCAAAAAAGGCAAAAAAAGACAAAACAAAATAGCGAAAAAGGCAGGAAAAGGCACTAGGTATTGCAAAAAAAGCAAAATAAGGCACTAAAAAAGACAAAAAATAATATAAAAAAAACTCTTTAATATACAACGCTTTTATAAATGGACTAAAAAGTAGAAAATAATACTTCTCAGTCCCATAGAATTTGTTTTGATAACTTTTGATTTTGAAATTTTAGCAAAAGTCATTATAAACAAT
>NW_016158532.1:119208-119591 GCF_001687245.7 Rhagoletis zephyria | reverse complement strand
TTTCCGCTGTAGCAAACGTAGTACATAGGGCGACATCTAGATGTCATCTACCTCGCCCTATTCACTACAGATGTCGCCCTATGCACTATGCTTTTTTTATAGGAACTTTTCAAAGCAAAGCTTTATGGTGTCGGACACACAACATTGAAATGTTTATATTACAAGTAAAAAGAGCAAAACTGTGAACTAGTTTCATTATATGAAAAATTTGTACTTTGGATCTTTGACTATTTTATCCTTTCGAGTTTCTAACTCATAAAACTTTAATCTGTATAGTTGTAGTAACATTGAACCACAAGATGCATTTTGAAGTTTTCTGGCAGCATTTTCATTCGATTTTCGCGAAGAAAAGCCTTGAATATACTAAATGTGTGCTCGACGTA
>NW_016158532.1:81120-105285 GCF_001687245.7 Rhagoletis zephyria | reverse complement strand
TAACTCATAAAACTTTAATCTGTATAGTTGTAGTAACATTGAACCACAAGATGCATTTTGAAGTTTTCTGGCAGCATTTTCATTCGATTTTCGCGAAGAAAAGCCTTGAATGTACTAAATGTGCGCTCGACGTAAGTTGATACAAGTGGAGCTCAATTTAAATATGGAAGGTTTGAAACGTTCATATTATCAGGAACAAGGGCGTTTTCCTCGCCCTTTACAATTTTACCCACACCCCTTATTGTCTCCAAGCCTACGTTAGCTGAGAAAACGGATTTGAATTTTTCCAACACCAATTTGGCAAGAGGTCCCTGCGCTTCTATAAGCCGCATGGGCATGTGTATATTTTTTAACCTTAAAAAAAAAAAAATTGTACATAAATGGTATAATCACTTTTTTAAAGGTAGAAAAGGCAAAAAAAAGGCAAATATCTTAAAAATGGCAAAAAAGGCAACATCAAATGTGTATATATGGAATCAGGGAAAAATAAATCGTGGACATTCTTAATCGAATATACTCTATCTCTTTAGCAGAAAAAAGGCAATTTCCATAAAATCCGTTCCCTGCTTATAACTTTTGCTCTATTGGCCTCTGTGTAGGCGGTCTACGGCCGCGCTTAAGGATCATAACCTTTACTACGCAGAATTCTCCTTTCTGTGTTGTCGGAAAAGAGTGGCAGAACTTCTTTCTGCGTAAGCGGCCTTCGGCCGTGTTTAGGGATCATAACCCTTACTACGCAGAATTCTCGTTTGTGTTGCCGAAGAAGAAGGGCAGAACTTCTTTCTGCGTAGGCAGCCTTCGGGTAGTTTTCTATTAGAAAAATTTTTATACCCGCGGCCTTGTGCACAAGGGCATATTAACTTTGTTCTCATAACGGTTGTTTGTAACTAATCAACTAATAGTTTCAAATGTTATGAGAGGGAGTAACAATACAAAAATACTTTTACGGCCCTCGTACGCGCTTAGGGATCATAACCCTTACTACGCAGAATTCTCGTTTTTGTTGCCGAAGAAAAAGGGCAGAACTTCTTTCTGCGTAGGCGGTCTTCGGGCGTGAATGGATTTTCTATTAGTAAAATTTGTATACCCGAGCGCACTTGTGCAGAAAGGTATATTAACATTGTTATTATTATTAACGGTTATTTGTAATTAATTAACTAATATTTTAAAATGCGAATATTTTTAAATGCGAAGCACGCCAGGTATTTGCTAGTATTTAATAATTAAATTAAAGTAAAAGTTTCAAACAGGTGGCAACCTTCCAAAAAATATTTTCGCCTGTAACAGCCATATGGCTGTCAAAAAAATCTCATTCCTATACAATTTGTATGAAGCATACCAAAATAATGCGGCGTAAACGCTTAGCGGTTAGAAAATAAGATTTTGACAGGGCGTTAGGAAATGAAGTTGGCTGCGGAAAACGGTGAAACTGTCATTTTCGTAGTTCACACAAACAAACCTATGTATATTGTTGGTGTTATTTCTTCATTTGACGTTGCGTTGCCGCTTTTGTTTAGGTATTGCACTTCGGCGTGAACGCTAGGCGTCATAAAACGCTCAGTCCAGCGCTTTTGCGTAGGTATGGCAGTAGGCTTCCTTTAACCTTTTACTTTTGACAGCCATACTTCAACATCTACTTTATCTTATCAATTTGTTTTAACTGAAATATACAAAAATGGCCCCTCTAATATTGTTTTCAATATCTTAAACTGGAACTGTAGCAATGCAGCGCACAGTGACCAATTTTTGGAAAACCCTGGCCAAAAGTCCAAAAGAAAATTGTTGCATTCGTATGCATAACCATCTCATTTTGTTAAGAGAGCTCTACTGCGTTTCATTGTGAGACATCAAGTCGATTCTCTTAAGGCATTTAGTGCTACAGGAGATCGAAGTGACTGTTGCTAGCAATTCGCTCTAAACTTTCGTAAATTAGAGTTTTCGTCGTTGTTAAAATCGTGGTATTATCTTTGAAATAATAACAGTTTTCAAGCATCCGCTCATGGACATTGTAATCTAGAGTATGTAAAACATGTCTTTTCATTGTCACGCCATCTAAAAACTGACGTAAGACGTAGATATTCACGGATTGATTTTTTTTGTTTACTCATTATGATGGATTAGGAAAATAGTTGCGAGAGTGGTCGAGATGGGCGGTCTAATTTTCTGTTTCATATATATTGAAGTTTTTCCCATCCACCTTGGTTAAAACCACCTGCCACAGCCGCCACTGTAGTTTGGACATCAGTTTTTATACGCGATTCTTAATTTTTTTTATGTTTGAAAGATTTAAATTATGTAAAAAACTATAACTGTCCAGATTTGTGAATTGCCATCAGAAAATATAGATATGAGCTTGGATACTTCAGATGACTGCGAGTCTGACGGTGTATAAAATTGTTATCTTAAAAACATATTCCTGTACCAACAAATGTTTATGTCTCGTTTATTGATGCATTCAAAATCCCGCAGTTCCCGTGTAAATTTGAACATCAAGATTTTTAGAAACAAACATTAAGACTTCGTTAGTGTTTGTCCGAGCTTCTCTTCCGATGTGTGGCGTGCGCCTTGATGTTGGCGCACAAAGGGGAGGGACCAACAGTTTTACGCCGAATCCGAACGGGGATTTTATTTTTATGAGAAGCTGTTCTTCGTGGCTGAATACACTCTGGGGGTTTGCCATTGCCTGCCAAAGGGCAACTTTATTACAAAAAACTTGCTTGTTTCTTATTTTTTGATGTTGGTCGGAAACTGGGCATGAACCCAGGCCCTGCAGAATGATAGCGTATATTGCTAACCGCTACATCACATTATATAACAAAAAAGCAGAAAACGTTACCTTTTATACTTAACCACCTCAGTTTTGCTAAAAATCTGATTATTTTAAGCGTACACAGCAGCCATTATGGATCCGCCATTTTGAATTTCGAAATTATGTGGTGAAATTTAAAACCAGCAGCCAAAATAAAGACGAATACACAAGTTTTGATTACAATTGTACCACGCTTCGACTTTTGGCCAGATTTTTCGAAAAATTGGCCACTGTGCAGCGGTGAGAAGTGGCCCCTATTCGGAAATGCAGTAAACCAAAGCATCAGTGTATATTACTTCTAAACTATAATTGCTGAAAAAGCCCAATTTGCGCAACTAAGTTCCAATTCGACATCAACCCCCGTTTGGGCATATTGCATATTTTCATCAATTATCGTTTAGAAATAAAAGGGACGGATGCTTTGTTTTGCTGCATTTCCGAATAGCCCCGTGCATTCAATTTCATGCAATAGTTTTGGGCTGATGCGCGTGCCAACATACCAACAGACAGACAAACAAACTTTCTAAAAACTGTTGATTTGGCTTTTGTTGCTCTAATAAAGACCTCCCATATTAATATTTCTTTAATATCTATATGTACGTACATCGGTCTTTTACAGTTTTATTATATGTATAGATTAAGCTTAATAACTGCAAAATCGAAGCACATAGTTGCACTTACAGTTCATTCGGCAGGGGAAAGGCAGTTTATATGTAAGTGGGCCATTTCCAAACGAAGTGCTATTTTTTTGTCTCCCTCTTTTTAATTTTTCATGGTGGTAAAAACGAAAAATCAAAAACGGCATTATACGATCCAAATAATAAGCCACTAAAAAAGCAGTTTTTTTTATTATTGTAAGCCGTTTTGTTTTCTTTCGCGAACGGCATTTTTTTGATATATACTTCATATAGAAGTATTTCTCCCCGCTCCGGTTATTTGATAATCAACCTGGAAAAAAGTTTAAGCAAAGAAATAATGAAAAAAGGCGTAACTGTTTGTAAATGATCACCTTAACTTTTATTGTTATTTTCTATTTTCGCCTGAAAATTTTTATCAACATAAGCGTATACATACTGTCTGGTTATAGCTGCACGTATAACTCACAGTTTTAGAGATGAACGTATAACTGACTGTTTTAGAGATAGGGTTGCCAGACGTACTGCTTTTGGGAGTACACGTACTCCTTTTTATTGCAATGTACTCCCTTGTCCTCCAAAAAAAAAAAATGGAAATGTACTCCTTTATTAGTTTTGTACTTCTTTTGTTCTCCTTTTTCCAGCTATTAATATCTTATCATATACAGGGTGTAAAATAATAACTGTCGTACAGTTTTTTTTTGTTTTTAATAAAAGGCACCTTTATAGATTTTGCGAAAATTTTATTAATTCGTTTTTAAATTTTAACCTTCATTTGGGTTTACCAGCGGGTTTGGGAGAAAAGCTCAAGCGGCACGCAGGTCTTCGTCGGTTACTTTATTACATATCTTCTGTAAATATAGGCTAATTTCTCACATCTGGGTCCTTTATACTCCGTCTTTTGTCCAACATAAGACTCAGCAATCGAAAAGACTCCGAACCGTTGACTAGGAGGGCATTCATACGACCAACCCTATACAGGTTTTTTCTCTTTTTTTATACAAAGTCTAAGAAAAAGTACAGCTACAAACGACGTGAGTGCCGCATGAACTTATCTCCCAAAGCTGGCAAATGCAAATAAGGATTAAATTTTTAAAACTAATTAATAAAATTAATGTAAAGTATTTACAAAGTTAACAAAAAAATACTCTTTTTCGCAACATCTATAAAGGACCTTTTATTTTTCAAAAAACCTGTGCGACAGTTATTATCTTACGCCCTGTACTTTGCCATTGGGCGTGTCACCCCCGACCATCTAGGCCCCCTATAGGTCCCTAGGGACGCTTTAGAAAAATCGCCAAATATCACAATTGGGTGCCACGCCCACTCCCCCTTTGATCACCATTTCTTTAACGACCGCCCTTATTGGAAAGCCAGCTCATTTAGTTATTTATTTTTAACATTTATTGTTGCTTTGAAAAAGATTTCTAAAATATCTTTGTTTATTTGTACCTAACTAATGGTAATTTGTAACAATAAATTGCACAAAAAATTCAAAAAAATGTACTCCTTTTTTAGGTCTTGTACTGTTTTTTTTCTATCGAAAATATAAATGTACTCCTTTCTCCGTTTCAAAATCTGGCAACCCTATTTAGAGATGAACGTATAACTGACTCCATCGTCGGTGGAGCGTTTATTTATAAGTAACTTCCTAAATCTAACAATATAACTTTTACTTAGTCTATATTTACATGTTTGTGTGTACAAGTGTATTTACAATGAATGTGAGTGTGGGTGTACGTTGATGCACATGCATGTTTTTAGTGACAACGTTTTCTTATCTCATTATTTGGATGAACGTACGTATGTATGTTGTGATTTATTTGTGCATGCGCATCATAAGAAGATCAAAACCAAGCGACTCAAGTGCGACTGTCGCTTGGGTACATGATTTTATGCGGACAACAGAACCTGTCAAGTGCTTGTGCCTAAGGAAACCATTACTACAGATCAAGGTCCTTATTTTATGAGCTTTGCCGTTCTTATCGATTAACACTTAGGTACATTAACAATGTGCGTACCACATGTGTATAAGTATGCCTTTACGTGTGTATATGTATATTATTTACATAGCTGCAATTATTACCGTTGAAAGAAAAAGGGAATAATCAGTAAGATTTAGTTTCACAAAACTAAACACTGTCCCTCCGAAATTCCCTGAATGCCACTTTTTCCATTTCCTTGTTTATATGTTTTCGTTAAATAAGTCTCTTAAAAAAAAAGTGAAATATTTCCTGAATGTCACTTTTAGGCGAAAAGGGATTTTTTATTTAAAATACTTATTTCTCCAAAAGTGTTCTAATGGCATATATGGGAAATTGTTGCCGAAGAAAGATTAAACAAAAAGCCTGGCTTCCAAGAAAACCCATGACATTAAACCATGAAAAATATCACGAAGAAGGTGGAAAAAACTTCAACATTAGCTTATGTTATAAATGTGATTCAAAGTGAAATGCAAATGTTTAAAAAGCATGAATTTAATGTTAAAATTCAGTACAATGATTTCGGTTAGTATAATTTTTTCTAATAGTCTGGAAAATATGTTACAAAAATTCAAAAATAAGAAACAAAGTTATCTTCGTGGAGCCTGAAAGCAGTTTTGTATTTTGCACAGATTTTCACGTCGACAAACGGTTTCAGAGGATAAATTTACCAATCTTAAAGAAATATATAAGTGATACTTGCCATCCACGATTGAGAGAATTCTTGCTTGCCATCTACGCTTTGGTTGGAAATTACCCAAGTACATATATAAATACCTATTTATGTGTCCCAGTAGGAATCTTATGCATACGACATCGCTGTGTATACATGCCAGTATAAATGAACCTTCATTTCCATTTAACACGCGTGGTTTCTCAGAGCGTATGCGTACTCTAACCATACACTTGTACTACTGCTGTATTAATGTTTCAAACATACAAAAATGCACTAATGGAACAGTATTAAAGCATTTTTACAAGATATGTATCCCCATATGTAAATGCTACTTTTCTGATACATTTTAATATACGGGGACATACAAAAAAGTAGCATTTACATATGCAAATACATATCTTGTAAAAGCCCGTTAGTGCTGAAAGCACAACACGTCCGTTCACTAGAATTTTTGTACAAGACTGAAAATATTACAAAAATTTCACTTAAAATTTATCAGGAAGTGTACTTAAAACAACAACAACGTACGTTCGCTTGCAGTTCGCTAGAATTTGAATTTATTTGTGGAAATTCATGACTACGCATGAATTTTTCACACTAATTCACTCAAATAGCAAGCATTCTTCATGAATGCATACAACCGATTTCTACTGGGATGTTTAATTTTTGTGTCAACCACATACTGCACATGAGTGGGAAGCGATGCTTTGTCTTTCGTTTATAAATGGTGCATATGTACATTAGCGTGGGCCGGAAATCCGCTTTTTTAGAATTCTGATTGGTAATAGCAAATATATGGTTAAGTATGCTTTAAAAATATCTATGTGGAATTTGGAATTTTTTGGTCAATATCCAAGTCCATCAAAGTTCAATATGCTCAAAAAATAAAAATTAATAAATAAATTAATTAATTATTTTTTTTACTAAAATTGCAATAATCTTCTAAAGTATTAGTCCTACATAATTTGGTATATGGACTTTTTTGGAGATAATCGAAGTTAGCTAAGAAAACATTTTTTTTTGATGGACTTGTGCGAGCCTAGGATATTGACCAAATTTTCACATTCCACACGGATATTTTTTAGAGCATAATGAACCATATTTTTGCCATTACCAATCAAAATTCTAAAAAAGCGGACTTTCGGCCCACGCTAATGTACATACATACACATATCGTCGTTTAAAGAACAAAACCGCGTATCACGATAACGCAAAACCGTGTATGTAAGGTCACCAAGATTTGCCCGAAGAGAGTAAAAATATATGTACGGTGATCATATTAACCAATGTAAAATAAAGGACATTTTTTTCAAAATTATTTGGGAATTCGTACATACATCTTGTATGATAAAAGTACCTTACCCATATCGTAATTTAAATCAAATAGTTACCAGTTAATTAACCGATTCCGAAAAATGAAGCCAAATTCTTTTCAAGGACTTCGCCATCCTTTGCCGCCAAAATGCATTTACCAAAATTCATACTGCACGCCGAAGTCAGCACATAGTGGTTCAAAATTGGAATTTAATGCTCATAATTCACCGCAGTCTTCATTTTTCAAACAATTTTTACTAAAAACCAAAAAAAAAATTATTTTTGTGAACCTTTGTTTATAACATTTCAAACATTTTTTTGTACTTTTTTCCTTTTGGGAAACCATACAATTGTTTTTAACTACATTTATTAACTGGAACAGGAGAATACATTTTCTTCAAAATTTGCTCTTTTTCTGCATTTTGCACTAAAAAAATTAATATAATCAAATAAAAATTCACAAATCACACTCAAATGGTCTCTTGCAAATATTATAAGCTTTAATAAAAAAATATCAAATTAAGTGAAAAAATGAAGGCTCCAGTGAATTACGAACACTAAATGCCAGTTTAGAACCACTGTGCAGCAGAGGGTTTATTGTTCTCTTTCAGTGGAACTGGAAACTCAGCGTGCAACACGATCCTGGGTACAACTTTCCCTGTGCTTTATAGATTGAGCAAAGATTACCTATTAAATAAAAACCCTTAAGTGGGGTGCGAAACAAACTGGCCAAGGAACATTTTTATTTTTCATATTTTGTGTTTAAAAATTTACCTCTGAAAAATGCAGAGGTGATTCAAAGGACAGTTTAAGAAATAAAGGACAACAGGCGTCTTTTATTTTGAAAAAAATTAAAAAGCACGGGGGTTAAAATAAAGGACTGTCCTTTAAAATAAAGGATGGATGGTCACCGTAAATATACGCTACTCTTGATCAGCGGTATAACAACTATGCTGTTATTTTGAAGTACATGGTCTAATATCGATATATTGGTATGAATAGAATAGGCTTTATGCCTGGAGCCAGTGATCGGACTTTAAAAAAATTCTGTGTGGTAGAATCTGGAAAAAAATGTGGTAGATTTCAAAAAAAGGTGTGAGTACTAGGTACTCATGAAATTTGATGTGTTAACATATGCGAACGGCAAAGCATAAAGGTACGTTTATATATAAATATAATCGCAATCAAACCTCGTTAGCTGTCAAATTGGTTGTGCTTTTTATTCACATAACTCGATGTAACTCTTCTCTGTGCCACCGTGGTCACTTTTTTCTACTACACATATTATGCTATTTAAATATATTTAAGATGAATATTTTATTAAAAATACCGTTACAAACATCTTTTTCTTCCTGGCGTAAATTTTTGTTTACTTTTACATTTGACATTCCTCCTCTTCTTCGCAAGTATAATCGATAAAACTAGGTTGGACACCATGAAGTTATCGGTTTAATCTGAGATAATTTTATAATTATAATTTTGTTTTTTTTTCTAATTACAGATTAGGGAGTTAAACTCGGAAAGGAGGATAATCTTTTTATATGTAAACCTATTATTAGGCAATTCAGTTACATACATACAAATGAAGGTTAGGTAAGACATTAAACATTAAGTTCACTTAATTTTACTCCTTTTGCTGATTTAATTTCTTTTATTTATTTTCATTCTGAATTATTTTATTTCATAAAATTATCGGTATTATTGATAAAATATGATACTTGCACATACTTGTGACTCAAGGGCGTTAAAATATCTTGAAAATACCGCATCAAATACTTTTTAGAGCTTATAGTTTGAGCATTTCTATTTGTACAATGTGCATATATACATATTCCTAAATTTAGTTTTCCTTTTCGGAATATAATCTGTAGTTCATGTGAATGAGAGCGATTTTTGGAGAGTTGTGTACAGATTGAAGTTGCAAGATTTTACCCGATGCTTTTTTTGTTCCGTACGTTTTGCTGTTACTCACTTTTTACTCTCACTTCAGAGAGTGATTTTGCTGTTTGACCTTTCCCAGGATTTTACACGAAAATTATGTCGACGTTCAGACACGAAAACCTTTGTTGCGGAAACTCGAAGCTTGTAGGTGAGAGAGCGACGAGGAAAGGGGACGGGTACCGAGTCGCCCGTTCTCGGGAAACACGCTTTGTGCTCTCGTTCGTCTGAGTAATTGAAGTTGGCGATTCATAACTGACAACAACAATTGCGTACAAAAGAGTTTCTGTGTGTGAATGCAAAGGGCAACACCAAAAGAGAAATCGCCGATAATAAGAAACTCGAGTTTCCGTGTTTGAACGCAGACTATTGGATCAGAGCTATTGGGTCGTATTAATAAAAAATGGCTTTGCTCAAATTTGGAGCAATTGCTAAGATTTTGAGTATTTGCTCAGTTTCATATGATAGAAAACTTATTTGAGCATTTGCTGTGTTCGAAAGCTAGTATATGCTCAGATTCGTATGAATAAAAGGTATAAATGTAAGTATTTTTGCTGGGAGAATTCTGAGTCTGCTATCTAGCTGACTCAAATATTTAGTTCATATTTTTTCCACAAAAATCAACAGGATTTCCGAGCTAACCACTCTTAAAAATTTTTTTTATTATAAATGGATTTACAAATAATACCTTTACTACCGCTCGTGGTCGAAAACGAAACTCGAGAAAGAAAACAGTACAAACAAAGAACAATTGGAAGCGACAGAAATTTTAAGCAGTTATACCGTTTTACACGTCCAAGCGTGGATTTTTTGGCAGAACATTTTTTGCCTACGTATTCGGAAAAACGCGGCGGTGCTCTCTCAAATGTACAAAAAATTAAATCCTTCTTACGCTATATTGGCGATCCAGGCTTCCAGGTGAACACATATTTTTATATACATACCAGAGCTAGGTAATTTTTGATTACGATTACATTTTAATTACGATTGCTTAATTATAATCCTTAAATTATATACGATTACGATTACTTTAATTGTAATCAAAAATGTTACCATTATGATTATAATAATTGTAATATTAAAAACTTTAGGACTAAGATTACTGTAATCGTAATCATGATACATACATAGGTGTATATTTGTTCCTATTCTGAGACATACAAATGTAGGTTGGTGTAGGCGAAGATCTTGGCATTCATCAAACTACCGTTTGCGTAACGAATTGGTATGTGTGCCAAAAAATAATAGATAAGGCCACGGAATGGATTAAGTTTCCTTCAGATCCGGAAGAAATGGAATCCGCTAAAAAAGTGTGGCAAAAGCATTTTACATTTCCGTGTGCAATTGGTGCAATTGATTGCACACATATTTTAATCAAAAAGCCCAGCGTACATGGCGATGAATATGTAAACCGCAAAAATTTGACGTCATTTTAGGTCCAAGCGACATGCGATGGAAACGAAATGTTCACGAGTGTTAACTGCAAATGGGCTGGCTCTGTACATGATGCACGTATATGGCGAAACTCGAGTATTCAAGCTACGTTGAATGAAAACCAATCGGGCGCCATTCTTCTAGGAGATGAAGGATACCCTTTAACACCATGGCTGATGACACCGTATCGCAACCCTCTAACACCGATGGAAATAAAATACAACAAAATACATACGAAAGAGCGCTGCTTAATCGAGCGCATGTTCGGTCAATTAAAACAAAGATTCCCGATTTTGCGAAATTTTTGAAAGACCCAGATTGCGAGCCGTTGAGAGAAATTGAAAACAATGAAGAGTTGAGAGCGCCCGAAATTGATGAAACCAATAATTCTGACTATAGACGCGGACAAAAAAGGAGAAGGGGTATTGCTAACTATTTACAAGGTAGACCCAATTAAAACAATTTGTAGGTTGTGGTTAATAAAATTGTCTTTTATTGCATAAAAGGAAAGAGCTGTTTTTAATATTTTGCAAGAGATAACCTAAATTCACCACACCTTAATTCACCACAACTGAACTTAAGAAAGAATGGAGTTATATATACTATCGTTCAACTTAGGCGGTTATTGCTTATGACCACAGATATATCGGTCCAAAATAGTCCCGAAAATGACGAAATAGTCCCGGGAATCCCGAGATAGTCTTGAGAATCCTGATTTAGTTCCGAGAATCCCGAAAATCTTTAAAATCACAAAATAGTTCTCAAATAGAGGTAAGGTGAGTTGAGGTGTGGTGAGTTTAGGTGAGGTGTAGTGAGAACGGGTATGATGAGTTCAGTTGTGGTGAATTAAGGTGTGGTGAATTTAGGTGTGGTAGGAACAGGTGTGGTAAGTTGATTTGAGGTGAGGAGAAGTGAGTTGTGGTAAGGTTGAGGTACTTTCATTTTTTGTTCTTTAGTATCTAGCAGCTCCTAAGAAGCACCTGAAAAGCTTGTTGTGGAATTGTACTCTAACAGCTCCAAACCACGTAAGTATTTTTTACTTGAGTATTTACCAACACCTACATTAATACAAACATNGTGGTGAATTAAGGTGTGGTGAATTTAGGTGTGGTAGGAACAGGTGTGGTAAGTTGATTTGAGGTGAGGAGAAGTGAGTTGTGGTAAAGTAAGTTGAGGTACTTTCATTTTTTGTTCTTTAGTATCTAGCAGCTCCTAAGAAGCACCTGAAAAGCTTGTTGTGGAGTTGTACTCTAACAGCTCCAAAACACGTAAGTATTTTTTACTTGAGTATTTACCAAACCTACATTAATACAAACATTTTTTACTTGAGGATTTAGCTTCTCTTATTAGAAACGAAAAACCATAATACAATATGAAACTAATATATGAAGTTAAAAATTGAAATTTAATAAGTTTTGTTTATAAGGGTTCTTATATTTTTTCAAGCGCTAACAATTTCGCTTCCAATACTTTTTTCTTCAAAGCAAACAACTTCATTTCCTCAGCATGTACCTCTTGTTGGCGCTGCTCTTGTGCAGTAAACAAGCTCTTCTGCATATCTATAAGTTCCAGTTGATTTTTAAGAACTGAATTTTACAATGCATTGTTATCAAAATGTGTCTATTTAAATATTTTGTTAAGTAAAGGCCATGTGTGGATAAAAAATAGCAAGCTGAAATGAATTGAACATTTGTATACCGATTTTGTTTCAGAGAAGGAACGTTTTTTCTTCGTAGACGCCATCGTTGAATCCGAGGAAACAGGCACTGAATCTGCTATAATCATGACGTCTAAATCAGTAGGTGTATCCTCTGGCTTCCTTGAGTATCTGGATTGATTAACACCTAATTCGAATCCACCTGTAATTGCATTACATGTCGTTAGTATAGTTTGGAAAGGGCGTAACTCACATCGTCGTTGAAAATTTTTATTGCATAAAACGATGTGGAGACTTATAATTCGAAGAAATGCATCATAATCAATCAACAAGTGAATTTTGGATTTTTAGTTAGTTACGGCTTTTTGCATTTCAGCGACGATGTGTGTTACGCCCTTTCCATACTATACTAATNGTGGGGACTTATAATTCGAAGAAATGCATCATAATCAATCAACAAGTGAATTTTGGATTTTTAGTTAGTTACGGCTTTTTGCATTTCAGCGACGATGCGTGTTACGCCCTTTCCATACTATACTAATGATACGTATATGTATATAAGTAGATATGTTTATTAAAAAAAAAATAATGTAATAAAATCACTAATACGTGTCTCTTGCATTTTAGTGGTGTAATGCTCAGATTGTCTTCAGCATTTAGTTAATCCATGAACAGTTTCTCAAATTTTTTTAAATGCACCGGCAGATTTCCTGTTCTTTTTAAATCTGTTTTCGCTTTAAGTCGTTGCTTCAAGTTGGCAACTTTTTTTACAATTTGGCTGGGCGTATAAATTTCCGCCGATTCAGTTAGCAGAAGGTCACACATTTTTTCTTTCGCAATTTTTTTCTTTTTCTTTACTGCTGGTGCTTGCGATTTCTCAAGTAAAGCTGTGCCAACTGACGCTAGAGCTTGAACAAATTTTTCTTCATTTGCAGAACTTGCCCGCCAAGTTATTTTTAATTCACTTGATCCAGATGCAATATCCAAATCATCATTACCGCTCCATTCTTCATATGCATGGTACAAAATATGTATTATATAAATATTAAATATAAATTACAAAATACCACGAAGCGAGTTACCGTCGAGATATTCCACTTCTGCGCCATTGAAAATATTATTTTCGTTGGTTTGATCCATTTAGTCGATTATCATTTCCTTGATAATATTTCAATTCGTTTTCACAACGTGGACAAAATGAAATTTTTTTTCTTTACATGTCACATGTTTTCAAAGCAAATACTCAATTCGAATTTTCGAACTTTCTCAAGTAAAATTAATTCTTATTGATACCAATTTTGAGCAAATGCTAAAAGCTTTTACTTTGCTCAGGTATTTTACTCGGAGTAAATTCTTAATTTTATTAATACGACCCATTATATCATCCATACATATCTATATTATACATACATATTTGCATGTATGTTCATCAGTTATCAACGGTCCCAGTTAGGCGCATGCTTGCGCTTAACCATAAAAGCTTCATGAATCGAAGCGCCCAACATTGTAAGGCGCTTGCAGTTTTGAAATTGTCATTTGTTTACTTTATTTGTCTATTCAATAGAAAATAATTGGAAATGAATGATTTCGTGCTAAAATTCGTGCAAAGTGCATTAAACCACAAGCGTTTATGCAATATTTCGGAGCAGAAATATTTGCGGAAGTGCGTGTTGCGAAAGAACGACCAAAAAATTTGTTATGTATAGAAAGTGTTTATTAGCTGGTGACTTATGCAGGGTGTGCAAGTGTGCAGAAGTCGAGTCGTCATGCATTCGTTTCGGTATGATGAAGCGATTACTCTACTTTGATTAGGCGCGTAATGTGCCGAGTGCCTTAAAGTGATTTCAGTATTTTTTTCAATTTTCGCCTTGCTTTTTTATAAAAATAGACTACTATACCTACATATGCCTAAACCATCTACGAATATCAAAACCAGTTGCAACAAATGAGATCATACATACCCTGTAGTCAAATGTACTACAGTGAAACCCGCTTAAGTGCCTAACCCGCTTAAGTAACCAACATGTTTGGGCAATGTGAATTTTTGAATGTAATCTGAAGAAAATCCCTCTCTTAAGTACCTCCCCACCTATTTACCCAACCCGCCTAAGTAACTCGATTTTTCGTAAACCACTTACCATTTTACCTATAATTTTCCCCTTTTAAGTGCACTTTTAAAATTCTTTAAAATATTTACATATTATTAAATCTCAGTGGCAGCGTTACACACCTTCGGCAAAAGAATTATAAAAATCAACGGTAATTTTTAGCCACTTGAAACTTGCACATTACTACACTAAAATTGAATGGCCTATAAAACTGTATACTCAAGAAACACATCTGAGAAAAGAAATTTTAAAATTTGATGAATTTTTTTCTTTAAGTGTTCTATAAAATCTTAAGCCTAGGTTTACATGGTATTTGTTATTGTGAGGGAATGAACTGTATTTTAGTTGTAAAATCTTAAACAAATACGTATACTTCATTAAATGTTTATGTTTTATTCAAGGATTTACATATTTATGTAAGTTAACAAAAAGATGTAACTACATCAATAATTATGTTCGCTTAAGTACCCGCATCGAGGTACTTAAGCGGGTTCTTTTAAGTACCCAACCCGCCTAAGTACCTCAAAAAGCTGAAATTTTTCGTGCGGTACTTAAGCGGGTTTTACTGTAGTTGTAAACTACCTCACAACTAGTATGAAACGCTTGCCCAACTAGTCAGCCAACTATCTTTTTTCCATGCAATCAACTGGTATTTTTAACAAGGGGATGTCCTACGAGATGGCAATTGTCAGATTGTGGTCAGAAATATACCAGTCGAATACTAGTTCAAAATAGACAGAAAAATCCTAGACCAATTATGGACCAAAACCACTACTTTGGAAGTCAAAAAATAAAATGAATTAATATACAATAAAAAAACTTTTGATTAAGTACACTTTAATACATTACAAATTTTTATTTAGCTTAGATTTGCCAATAATTAATGTTAAATTGTTTGAGTATTAATTAAAAGGAAAAATAGATAGATACATAAATATTTCAAAATTTCGAACCAAAATTTAAATGCATTATACGTTAAACGTTATTAAAAGTAAAAGCTTTCAGGTACAATAAATACTATAGTTTTATCTTTTTTAATAATATTGAATATGGAAAAGAAAACATTTTGGTTAAAAATATAACTAACACCTTAGTTCATTTTTGAGTGAACTAAAATAAAGATACAAGTTTTCATTGAAATAAATTAAATTCATAAACTTTGCACATTTCAGTCCTTTATTTTTAAAATTTTTTAAAAGTAATTAATGTTTAAAATTTAAGATTCGGATGAGAATAAAATAAATAAATAATTCAAGTTATTAAATGTTCTTAATTTTTGTCTATACTTTGGCTTGTTGATTGATAATTGAAATAAATCAAATAATTACTTAATCGTGTAATTATAAAATGTCAAATATGATAAATACTCAAAAATAACAAAATAATGATGTAATTAAAATTAACGTATTAATTAAACATTTTTGTTTAAGTAATTAATTATTAATCATTAAAAAGGTGCTAATATCGGTATTTACTCATTAAGCGGTTATCCAAAAAACATGTTTTAATTAGTAATCATTATGAATATTAATCATTATTTAACAGGTATGGTATAATGGCGAGTACGGACTCGCTTAACGGTTTACAATATACTCAAATAAAAGTTATAATATTTAGGTAGTCTATTATATTAAACTGTCGAAGTCATATAAAACAGGGCATGAATAAATCGTTTTTACTTCGTACAAGTTTGGTAATTTTCGAACTAGTTCGGTTTCAGTCAGGAAATTTTAGTTGTAAACTAGTATTTTTCCTGACTAGTTTGGGGTTTCACTGCAGGGTATGTATGTAATACAAACTTAAGTATGTATACATATATGTAGGTACAAAGCCGTAAGCATGTGCGGAGTTTGCATAATCGGAAGTAATAATCAATTGTACCACATTTCCACTTACTATGCATATGCCTAAATGTATGCAACCATCACAATAGCAAGTAACCACAGGGTGCTCCTAATGAAACTATAAATTTTCTGCTGAAATACACATGCTAGCCCTTCGAAATTTTCTGCTGGGATATGCGTTACAGCTTCGTAAATTTCACCCCTACCGAAACAAAAAATGTATACATATCAAAAATGTGGTAGATCTCTGGGTTTGAATCAAACTTTGTACAAAAATTAAAAAAAAATCTGCAAGGTTTCACCTAAATTGCAAACATTTTAATTAGACTCTAAAAACAATTTAATTTTGCAAGATTGAAGTTGCTAAAAATTGCGTCCAATTTTGGCAATTATTTTCCTTGACAGTGTAAAGCAGTTTCTTCCATATCAAGATATTTTTCGAACATATTTTAAGAAATTTCTGCAACCTTGTGGAGTGCTGCCAGTTTTTCTTTTTATCACATCACGAAGTGGCGTACAAATGTGGCACGTTCCAGAAACAGCTAATTGGGATTTGTCGATTTTGACAATTCTCAAGTAAAAGTAAACAACGCCTCAGAAACTTTAGATGCACTAAAATATGCTTTCACAAAAAACGCCGTTTTTTACATTTTCGCTATTAATTCTTTTTATAAATCATATATTTTGCAATTTAACACAATAAAACCACGTTTTCTGTCAAAAAATTTATTACTGAGAAAATTTACTATTTTACAGTTTATTTTATCCTCCCATTCGGCTTTGTTTACTTTTACTTGAGAAATTTCATCGTCGCCGGGAATGCGGAATCTTATATTTTATCATTCTTGTTACCATATCGAGCCCTAACCGCGAAATTAACGTAAGCGACATATTTTTCGATGTGGAATTGTTCTTAAACCAATAACAGGTCAACTTGTAAAACATTTTATCATCAATCGTTATAGTCACAGAGGTATACGACTTTCAATTTTATCGTAAGCGTCATCTGCTGTTCTGAGTTACCGCAAAAATTACGTAAGCGACATGGAAGTTACTAGTGACCTGTAAATACTGACTGTAAATATATATTTTTATACATTTATTTATGTTTTTATGTACATATGTACATATGTCAATGTGTACAAAAAAGAAAATAAAATACCAACGTTTTTTGGGGAAATTCAATTAACGTAAGCGCCAAATTTTTGCCTAGTAGCCTGCCATGGTGACAGCGAAATTAACGTAAGCGCCAAATTCACTAATGTCGCCTACAAATTAAGTTAAATGAAGATAAAAACTAGTCTATGACTTGTATTGAACCGGGCTTAGACTACATTTAGAATTTCAAAGATATTTTCCAAACGGATTGAGAAAAAACCAAAGAAACGTCTCTCCTGTAAAATTTGCTTTTTGGCGGTTACGTTTTTTTCGCGGTTAGGGCTGGATATAGTGTTTAGTGTTGGAAAATGTTTGCTCTCNACCGGGCTTAGACTACATTTAGAATTTCAAAGATATTTTCCAAACGGATTGAGAAAAAACCAAAGAAACGTCTCTCCTGTAAAATTTGCTTTTTGGCGGTTACGTTTTTTTCGCGGTTAGGGCTGGATATAGTGTTTAGTGTTGGAAAATGTTTGCTCTCAAAATTAAGAAAATTATGTCGAGCAAAAATAAAACTACGCAAAAACGCGAATATGTGGTAGATTTCAGACCTTGAGTGGTAGACGTGGTAGATGCTCAAAAAAGTGGCAGATCTACCACAATGTGGATGAAGTCCGATCACTGCCTGGAGCTTCCCATGAGCAAATCTAATTTTTGGCACAAATGTCAGTTACGCGGTTTTGCAAAACGACGATAGGCGGTTTTGCACTTTAAACGAAGATATGTATTCAGCAAGTTCAATCAGTGATCGCGGTTTAGCTCAAATACGTTTATGTGTGTATGTATGTGGTACAGCGTAGTCACGTCTAGGGATGCAAACAATGTATCGATGTTTTTGAAACATCGATAATATCGGTTCAATTTTCGATGTTTGCCAACGATGTTTACAATTTACTAACATCGCGAAATGGACGATACATCGATGGAAGTTTTACCTATGTTTTAAACATCGACTTTAAGGAGACTCTCCGACTTTCTTTCGGTATGTTTGACTGACCTTAAACTTATTATTCATTCAAAATTTTTTTGTTATTTATGGCCTTATAACAATTATATTCAACAATTTTATTGAGCTTGAGGCAGTTTTTTATGAAAAATGTTGTGGAAAAGCAACAATAATTTACAAAGGTAAGAAGTTATAGCTGCTATTTCGGAGATCACCACATCTCCTCAGTGACCGCGGTTAAAGAAGTCTGATTAGTAGATGTGGTGATCTCCCAAATAGCAGCTATAACTTCTTTCTTTCCCACAACATTTTTCATAAAAAACGACCCCAAGCTCAATAAAAACGTTGGATTCATTCTGAATGCTAATAATCTAGCCGTTAAAGCAGAACCAAACACCCCTTAGAATTTCAACAAGATCAGGCCTAGGATATTTAGGCCCGAACGATCTTACGATGGTATGCATTTTGATTCTAATAATAGAAAGAGTACAGAAACGATAATAAAATACAGGAAAATACATTCATAATTATTAAAGTATTCTATATTGCTTTAAATTTAACTAGAAACTAACAAATTTCATATCATCGGAAACCATTGATGTATCGATGTTTCTCTGGCGATATATTTGAGCCTCGATGTTCTTTTCTCCGATGCATCGAAACATCGATGTATCGATGTTACTGCTCAAAATTTGCATCCCTAGTCACGTCGCTCATACACATCTCGTTTGCCTTTGTGAGCTCGTGTTTGATCGGCACTGATGTACATAATTTTCGCGTAGCTATGCGCCGTATTTGGCGATCAAATAGGTATATGCTTGAACGTATTTGTATTTTTTGGTAACTTTACACCCAAAAAAAGGGTGCTTATCTTCCAAGAATAGAAAAATAAGCATGCCACTCGGTCTCTTTTTACAAATGCTTCGTTAAAAAAAAAAAAATTATTATTAAAATCGGTTTAGTACTTTGAGAAATAAGTCGTGGCAAACAATTTCCATATAATAAATTTTATATACACCCCTATGCTGTAATCCGTCGTAGTTTCGATTTTGCTACGAATCGTAAAATTGGTATGCTGAAATCCGCGTTGTCGTATCGTAATTTCGAAATTCGTAGGCCATCTTCGAAATTCGTAATGTTGGTATGCCTGAATCCGACGTAGCTGTCATTTTTTTTGTATTTGTCGGAAATTTTGTACGAATAGCAACTCGTGTCGGAGCGAAACAAATTGTTTTAAAATATCAATAAAATAAAGTGTGTAAACGCAAAAATATGTACATATGTAAGTTGAAGTGTGAATAGAAAAAAAAAATGTGTTATTAAATGTTTACAAAATTAACAGATCGAAGATCACAACAAATCGCTCGCAGTACGAAAAACTGGTGGAATGCATGAGCCAAAGGCCGGACAGGAGCTAAAGAGAATGTGGTGGAATTTTGGGAAAGCGTTCCAAGAATTAAAGCGGCACAATATCTAGTGAAATGGAGGCCCTTAAAAGGAGGGAGCTTACATTTTATCATTCAAGCTAAATGGATCAGAACAATCTCCTTTGTATATTAATGCAGCTGTTAGCTGTTCTCCCTCCTGGGACAAAAGTTCACCGGCCACTAAATCCTTTGTATTCTACTTAATTAAAATAAACAAATAATGATTAAACTAATTTTTTTTAATTGCACTATTCACTTGCCATTATATTTATTTTGATTTGTTTCTGTCAAAGTAGCTGATTAAGAACTTCGAATTTCACTATTTTAGTTTTCAACGCGGTTGATAGTTACGATCGGATTACAGCATACCAATATTCGAATTTTTGGAACGTAGCTACGAATTCGTAACTACGAACTTTCGGATTACAGCATACGGGTGAATATCACAGCCCACGGCAGTGCGCGCGATTGACGAAAGCAGCCACAGTAGCATGCTGATAGTATAGAGTATAGATATATCAAATAAAACACTTCTTTGAGGTAAAATTTTCGGGTGACGAAAGCTGAACTAGAAACACAAAATTTATGATATCAATTTCGTGACGAAAATCATACGCCTTTTTTAACTGCCTTGGAAACGTAGAGAAAATCTGTTTTATTCATACGAATCACAGTATATACAGTAATAAACCTTTTCGCAGTTTTTCAACAATTGGTCCCCGAGGAGTACTTTTGGGTTGTGTGCAACGTTTTCGTTTTACGCGCATGGCAACACTTACTGTGGGGAATTTCGCCTCATGATTATTTAGAAAAAGTTCTTTTCGAGGATAAATTATATATAATTGTGTTATTTATGAACAAAATGTTGGTTAAATATAATAACAATGCTTAATTGAGAATAATAGTACATAATTATTGCTTGTCTTTCTTTAAACTGGAAACTCAAATCGTAATTATAGCCCTGAATGGAGTTTTCATAACTGTAAGTTTAAAATCAATCAAATATCCATTGTAAGATTATATTTTTATGAAAAACGTGAATTTTGTGAATTTATCAAGGAAAATTCTAAATATACGAATATATTTAAGTCTTTATTCCAAAACAAAAAAAAATGTTTGTAGAGACTCCAAAGCCTGCCAGCGCATCCGCCCAGAGAGCTTATTAAGCACACCCAAGTTTGAGCGACCATTACCCGGAGCGCCTCAAAAATACTCCACATCAAAGTTGAGAATGTCGCAAATATGAATTATACACACATACAATAGTAATTGCTATGAATGGCTACCGTATAAACTCAGGACACGCATTTGCTTGGAGACTCCGAAGGTTAAGGTCATAAGTTCAGCCAGCGAATTCATTCTCCATTACCCGGAGCTGCTCCAACATGATGAGTAGATTTTAGTGAGGCTCACATGCAACTGCCTCTGGATACACCCTGGATATCGGAATATTGTAAAATAAATAGCAATTATCTCTTATAATTATAAGAAAATTGTTTGTTTACCAAATTATCTGTGCCACTCTGCCATAGTACGGTTGTTGCTCCCTTTCATGCCACAGTAAATTTGTATGCAACTCTGAATCGGCAAAATTCATGCTCCTTCTCATTATCAACCCTGATCAGATTTTACCTCCGAGGAGTACTCAAAAAGGTTTATTACGGTATATACTGTGATACGAATCGTTGCAATGGTCTGTTTTTTGTTTTGTGTTTCTAGCAGTAGACAGATTTTCGCAACGTTCCGAATAAATAAAAAAAGATTTTCCGTGCGTTTCCAAGGCAGTTAAAAAACGTGTATAATTTACGTCACGAAATTGATATCGTAAATTTTGTGTTTCCAGTTTAACTTTCGTCAGTCGAAAATTTTACCTCAAAGAGGTGTTTAATTTGATATCAATTATTTTGGGGTAGCAAATTTAAAATCGACCAAAATACAAGCAATAATTTAAATGTTTTATTTTTCTCAAATAAATTGCTAAAAATATTCTCAATCTCACTTATGTATTCAAATCGATGTGTATATTGAAACATATAGTTTTTCGAATACGGAATAAAGCGAAAAAGAACATATCCTTGGTATTCGAAAAAATTAAAAAAATATGAGAAATGTTAAAAACTTATCAACTTGGTACCAACTTGGGATACAATAAACAACTGTATTCGTCTGATTGTCTCGCAGTTTATTTTGGTTAAGATATCTACCGGGTGGGGGCGCACACATGTGCTTTTTTAAGAAGTTTTACTTCTATCACGTGTACGGTGTTGCACTCGTGCTATTAAACTAATGCTTCCCAGCAAAAAATCGGTAATCGCTCTCAATGGTAACGTGTTCTAGAAGACAGCGTTATAATTTTCGTTTCGTTCGAATTTTTTCGCTTCTTTTAGGCTTTGCCGGTAATGCAAAGTAGAATGCCCTACAATATTTTATTTATTTCGCTTCTTTGTTTCATTTCGGGGAATGCAAAGTAGAATGTCCTATACTACTTTTTTTTTAATTCGCTTCTTTGCTTCATTTTGGAGAATGCAAAGTAGAATGTCCTAAAATATTTTATTTGTTTCGCTTCTTTGCTTAATTTCATGGAATGCAAAGTAGAATGTCCTACAATCTTTTTGTTTATTTCGCTTCTTCACTTCATTTCGGAGAATGCAAAGTAGAATGCTGCACCGCAGTCAGCTGAAAAATAGAATGAATATCCAAAAATTCTTTTTCCACCGTTACTTTCTGTGGAAATTTGTCTTGCATAAAAATCAGCAATTTGCAGCTAAGTTGAAGTCAGTCAATGGATTGAAGTACACGAGCGAGGAAGTACAATTTTATGCTTAATTACAAAAAAGTGCATGTATGTACATACCGATTTTTAAGTAAAATATAAATATCTAATTACATACATATGTATATACAAAAACTGATTTATAAAAATTTTAATTAATTTTAATCTTTTAAGACATTTTCTGATCTCAATTTAATATAAATAAATATGTGCATTCTACATTAGTTTCTCTATAAGGCATTCGTTGTTCGCTTCTCTGGATTCTGTTTATCCATGCGTTTTCCTTTCGTTCGAAGGTAATGCTGCGGGTAAGGGCTTACCGCCAATGATATGCCCATGTTAAAATAATTCCTTCTTGAAGCGAAAGGGTAAGCGATTCCCATTGCCTAGCTCGTTTCCATTTTCGTTTCTGTGGTAATCGTGTTTTTTGCTGGGTTTTTTCTCAAGTAGTTTTGCTCAGTGGCAATTTATACATTTTATGTAAGTAGTAGCGGCACATTGGGTGAACTAAATGCATTCCAACATACATATTTATGTACAACTGTAAGTAATATTGTATGCGTCTTCCCAGGTAGGTTAAGTGCGGGTGATAAACCCATGTAGCATAGTTAAATACTGTGAACATTCCTACAATTAAAATGGTGAAAAATATTACAATTTCGGCATGTGACTGGAAAAAAACTCTAAAATACACACAAATTGTGGTTTCCAAGACATGTACGAATTGATTAGCACAGCTGCATCCTTCAACTTGTGAACTCCGATTTGCAGGGAATTTTGCTTTAAGTGGCAATCGGGGAACTGGGTATGTTATATTTATACTTAAAGTAACCAAATTAGACGAATATGTTAATTTTAAACCATTGGTCGCTATTTGGGGCGACTTTTTTCAATTTGAATCACTATATCTACACAACAAGAGTTTTGCCAGATATAAGCTATATACCAAATAAAAGCTAAGGTTTTGGGCTAGACTTGAGGAAACTTAGAATAAAATCGACTAACCAGTTTTTGAGAAAATTTCCGAATCTATATTTTCAGGCGATAACGTTATGAAATATTTATAACATAAACATAAAAGATAGCGTTAGATAGCCTGTTTTAATACCCTTCTACTGATACCCTGTAGGGAAACGAACTAGTGCGGAACTGGTTCGGTTCTAGTGCGTTTTGAACCATGACTAGTACGCGTTAGTTCTCTTTTGCATGCTAGCGACTGGCGAATTTAACATTGCGATGTTCTAGGAAGTGTCAATTGTACCCCGTTGCATCCCATTGGCTCTAGTTCCGAACCAGTTCTAAATTGGACAGATAAGATCTAGTTCGTTTTGCATCCCTTTTTCTATAGTTCCGAACCAGTTCCAAATTCGACAGATGAGATCTAGTTCGTTCTGCATCCCCTTTTCTTTAGTTCCAAACCAGTTCCTAATTCGACAGATGAGATCTAGTTCGATCTGCATCCAT
>NW_016158532.1:79963-81101 GCF_001687245.7 Rhagoletis zephyria | reverse complement strand
TTTCAGGTCAAAATTTCAGTAGGTTGCGTCTGTATGGCCTTTTCAATTTTATAAATTATCATTATTTTTAAGTGGAAAAATAAAACTCAAAATTATTGATAATCTGCGCGAAAAAATAAAAATCATAAAATAATCATTATTTGTAATCCCAAAAATAAAAATCAAATAATAATTATTTCCGTTTGAGCGAAAGAATAAAACTCAATAATAATTCATAAAATAATGATTATATGCTGATTTAAATTATTTTACTCATAATGATTACCTTCCCTGCGTTTAAAATTTGAAATAAAATAGTTTGGTTAAAGTACCACATTTCACTGCTTTTGGACTGGTGCGGGACTAGTTACTATCGGACTGGGTCGTTTTTGGCGAAAAAGAACTAGTACTGAACTAGAAATTTGGTTCGTGTTTTCCCTACAGGGTATCTACATTAATGACATGGACTGAGTAGTGCGGCCTCAGTGGTAGTTTAAAAAATTGCCTTTTTTCGAAATTCATGCAGCAGCCACGCCCACAAAGGCATACGAATCAAAACATCCTGGAACAAAACCTTCTTAGTTTTGTTTTTAATTTACGTACAGACGCCACATACATACCAAAGCATCTGGTAGTGGCGACACGAACCAAAACACATTTACCTCTATCTCTTTCCAACTAGTCGCCGGAACTTAATATATAAGGAATCGTCTGAAAGGTATTGGCCTATGGAATAACACTAAATATGTTGGGTGTACCCACATACACTCTTAAACCGGCAAAAGCAAAAAAATGTTTTTTGTTTCGCAACACTGTAGCCTAATTTGTAAGAATCCGATTAATCGTTTATGAAGCTTGAATACATTTTCTGTACACACTCCTCAAGACCTTTCCGATGTCTCAAACATATCCATTGGACGTTTGGATAAAACCTTCCAAATCTCGTGTATATATAAGTGAGTCATTTCAGCATGCTACTGTGGCTTCTTTGGTTACTCGCGCGCACTGCCGTGCGCTATGATAGATATAGATATAGATATAGATATAGATATAGATATAGATATAGATATAGATATAGATATAGATATAGATATAGATATAGATATAGATATAGATATAGATATAGATATAGATATAGATATAGATATAGATATAGATA
>NW_016158532.1:57862-77099 GCF_001687245.7 Rhagoletis zephyria | reverse complement strand
AGATATAGATATAGATATAGATATAGATATAGATATAGATATAGATATAGATATAGATATAGATATAGATATAGATATAGATATAGATATAGATATATATATAGATATTCCCTGCAACAAATCAAACTGGTGCCGAACTTGCGCTGAGCTAGCCTGAAAAGGGACGGTACTGGTTCTTGATCTATCCCAGATCTATGCTTTCTACTGTGTTTTTTAATATGGGGATGTCCTGCGAAGTGACAATTGTCGCCCTCAGCAGAACTTTTGAACTTGTTCTGAGCTGTCTCTGGCTTAGATTCTTCTGAAACAGTTCATATAACAACAGTTCCTAGATAGTTCAAAAAGGGTCACCTCCGCGCTAGAACAGATGTGGTTAGTTCTGAGCTAGTTCTAAGAAGTATAGTATAGAGCCTTTTCTTTAAATACTGTAATTAAATAAGCTCGCTTACAATTTTGTAAATACTTCATTTTATGATTGATGAGCTCTTTGTTTTGCACTAATTTACTTTTTGAGGCAAATTGTGCTTTAAAATTAGGAACATAAAATGTCAGTTATTCCTTCTTTTTCTAAAATCGTCATTCTTAAAAATAATTTATATTTGTTGCGTATAATCGGTATTTCTGTGATACTTATAATTAAAAATCTAAACTAATTCGTTTGAAAAAAAGGAGGAAAACGGCGATATATTGAATGCTTATTTATAATAATTCAGCGTTGAATTGTATTAAATGGATTGAAATGTAATACATAGACTCTCCGACATCTAATAAGGATATATAGAATTTTGAATATTCACAATGGTTTTCGTGTTAAATATTTTTCGTAAATTTTTTATTTAAGGATGGCTCATAAGGATTATAACATATATATATATATAAATTTACGTTTCCAACTTTTAAAAAACTTCAATATTTTATATCAAAGTTATAAGTGCGCAGTTCCATTTGCCTTCTTTTTACGAAAAATATTTAAAATGAAAAACATTGGAAATTAAAAAAACACTCCATAAATACACATTTCGGGTACTCAGTGGTATATTTAGGTAAATACAGTATCGGTCATATCAATAGCACTCCCATTTCAAAGTGAGATTGTTTACCTTTTATTTTTGAAATCGGATTAAAAGGTCGAAAATTTTCATGAAAAATCGTTAAAATTTCCTTTGTTTTGTATAAAGCTTGAAACCACGGTTTATATCATTTAGTTTTAAGCATGATCTTTTTTAATAATACAGTGCTATCTGGGTCGAGTGAACTAATTAAGGCAAGACCAGTTCATAGAAAACAGATTGTTCACTATATCCAGATTGAGTTTTTTGTTCTTTAAAATAAATTTTATTGCGCAGTGCGTCTTTTAAAGTTAAAATTTGAAGAACTCTGAAGTGTCGTCTTTTCCCAGAGCTAATGCCAACACATGTTTCCTGTTGTTGTTGTATCGTTGTCGTCAAGCTCTATAGCGGTAGACCCAGGAAGCGTGAATCCTCGATGGGGTCTGTCCATAAGGCCAGATACCTTATCAGTGGGCATGCGAAGAGATGCTGCGAGTCATGGAGCGTCTCTCCGAATGCCGGGAATTCATTTGGCACATCTGCATTTATTCTGTTCAGGTATGAGTTCAACCTGCTGCAGTAGCCCCATCGAAGTTGGGCTATCCACGTCAGGTGGTTGCGTGCTCAGTTGCAAGCAGATATCTGTTTGTGTGCTAACACGATGACACCATACTAGGAATTGCTTGCAGAGTATTATGTTATGCTCCTTAATCGGGAGCATATGTGCCTCGTCGCGCAGGTGATGTTAAGCCAAACTTAAGAAGGAATCCTGTCGCTGTCTGCAGCTTCATCCACTGCGTCCTACTAGTTCCCGGTAACCACACAGGCGCGGCATAGTTCAGAACCGGCCGGCCAGTTGCCTTGTACGTTGCCAAAAACGTTTCTTTGTCTTTGCCCCAGGTGCTCCCGGCTAGCGACTTGAGGACATTTTTGGGGCTTTGTACTTTATTGACAATTGCGGTTGTATGCGCCGAGAAGGAGAGCAGACCTTCGAAGGTTACTCTGAGCATCTTCGGGTTATTCAACGTCGGAATTGGTTCGTCATCGACGAGAATACCCAGTTGCAGTCTGACCTCCTTCGTTCAAGTGGTGAAAAGCGTTGCTGAGGATTTTGTAGGGGAGAGGGTTAGGCTCCGTGCAGTGACGAAGCGAGAAAGCTCGGCGAGATAACCATTATCGGGCAATCGTCAGCATAAGAGACAATCGAGACTACCTCTGATGGTTGAGGCAGCTTAGAAATGTAAAAGTTGAACAGTAGTGGGCAAAGATTTTTCCTAGGTTTGCTCGATTTGTCTCTAAAGATCACTGACGAGTTTCGACCACTCAGGTAATTCGCCGCCCACCGTTTGTCTTCTAGTAGTATTACTTGAATAGTTCTCTAACAGGGGGGTTTCGGTTAAGGACACGAGTTATCTGGGCGTTTATGGCGTCAAGTGCTGTTGTTGTGCTGTGCACTTTACGGAACCCATGTAATTTGTGTAGTTCGGGAGCAGAAGGGTCTCTAGTGTCTTCGCAACCGGGGAAAGGAGAGCTACCAGGCGAGAACACTCTCCTTTGTTGGACGGTTTCCCCGGTTTAAGCAGTGGAACCACTCTGCCCGTTTTCCAGATGTCTGGTACGATGAGAGTGGCCATAGACAGGTTGAGGACCTTGGCTAGGTTGTCCACTCCCGCAGGACCCAAATTTTTGAGCATCAGCATGCAAATTCCGTCGGAGTCAATGGCTTTGGAGACTTTTGCCTTCCCGATGGCTATCCTTTCGTCGTTGCTGCTGGAAAAAAGNGAGAAATGGTGTACGCAGACTTTTGCTGTTAAGTCTAGCTAAATAAAATTGTATGGTTATATTTGTATAGAAATGACATTAATGTTACCAATAACCACTTTTTTGGAAATATTTTAGCAGTTGCCCCATAAACTAGAGAATTGCATATTAAATAAACGAAAACAGTTTGCTATTAGTTTTAGGGTCTAAGAAAATCGAAGAAATATAGTGCAGTAGTTGTGCATCTCTTGTCAGCTTTCGCATGACCAGGATGAGTAACATTGATGACAGCGCAACTAGCAACACATGAGTTTCAACCGTCCAGCTCTGCATCCCTTTTGCAGTAGTTGAGAGACAGTTCTGAAATTTGTAGGGCGGAACTGGCGCTTTGCTAGACTGTCTCTGTCTGTTCTGCAGGGTAGATATGGATATAGATGAAATTTAGTATGATAAAGGGCAAGCTACAAGAGGTTGAAAATTCGAGTTGATTTTTTAAATTTTATATCTGAAAGATCTTTCGCATTCTCTTCCATCAAGACATGAATTTCTTAAAAAAGTAAGCCTGAAAAGGGATGGTACTGGTTCTTCATCTATCCCAACTCAATGCTTTCAACTCTCTTTTTTAACATGTCGATGTCCTACAAAGTGACAATTGTCGCCCTCTGCAGAACTTTTGAACTTGTTCTGAACTGACTCTGGGTTAGATGGTTCTGAGACAGTTCATATAACAATAGCTCCCAGATGGTTCAAAAAGGGTCACCTCCGGGCTAGAACAAATGTGGTTAGTTTTGAGCTGGTTCCAAGAAGTATAGTATAGAGCATTTTCTTTAAAAACTGTAATTAAATAAGTACGCATACAGTTTTGTAAATAAAAAATACTTCATTTTACAACGCTTTTATCAACTTGCGATGTCGTGTGTCCGACACCATTTTTAGCTTTAAAACCTTTTCTTTGCAAAGTTTCTATAAAAAAGTCTAGTGCATAGGGCGAGTTGAGAGGTATATGGCGCCCTATGCACTACCTACGCTACAGCGGAAATGGAAGACATGCCATTTAAATGAAATTAAGTGGTGCTCGTATGTATGTATGTATATCACTGATGGGCACTGCCTTGCCCACGGGCATAGCTTTTTTAAGCTTTCAATACAATTTGTATATGCATATGCATGTGTGTACATCAACCTATTAATATCGTTTAATTATTTTAATATCTTTTACAAAATGTTATACAGACAAGACTGACAAGTAGAAAATAAAAAAAATATAAAAAAATTTTAATATGCGTGGTTTTATAAATGGACTAAAAGGTAACTTTTGATTTGGCAAGTCATTATAAACAATTTATGAGATGAAAATGAAAAGCGTGGGTCGCATGCGTGTATGTAATACTCCTATATTGGCAGTAAGAGCTAGTACCGTCCGAAAACATTACAGTACAGATATATGTATCAATAAAACCGTACAAAAGAAAAGGACAACATACGTTTATAAATAAACATCTACACAACACATACACAAAAACGGCACTCACGTACACAATACATACCATACGGCTTTTAGCTTCAGGCGCTAAACGGTTAAGTAGTATATCAAGCAACATTGATGGGCCTTTAACAAGTACTGCTAAAAGTCGTATAAGCAACCTAGAAATAATTTTGGATTCCTCCAGCGAAAGCAAAGGCTCGGATGTAAAATCTGAAGACATTAAAAAATGTGAAATAAAAACTCAATTGAAGGCCTATCTTAACCCTCTAGTAGGCTGAACCGCCTCCAGACGGTCGTTAACTAAACACGTATTTAGTGCACCTATAATAATTTTTTTCTAAATTCGAAAAGCACGATCTTTAGAAAAAAGGCGTACCTTTACGTAGATGTAAATTTTAGTCCGTTATGTCAATCCGTTTTATTTTAATCGGCAGTTGAATCACAGATTGTGAAAGACTCGGTTAAAATTTATTATTTCTTGCTATTAAGTAATTTCGTAATTAAAGAAATTTTTTCTTTTTAAACATTTCATGATACAAAAAAAATCAGTGGGTGTCGTAGTTAAAAGCACAGTATTTTGATATAAGTTTTATAATTATGTCACCATTCAAAATGCAGAAAATATCTGTCGAACACAGACCGTCTACAGACCAGCTTGCCGACATATAAAAACCCAGTTTGCATTTTTGACCGTCTGCAGACGGATTCGTAGGTCAACATTGTGTAAGAGAAAGCTGAAAATACGTCAAAGTATATCGGCGAGCCCGTCTCCAGACGGTCTTGGTTTTTCTCCCCTGTGGGAAAAAGTTACTGTCACAGATCGAAATGGACATCATTTTTGGATTTATCGTGCTAAAATCACCCATTCCTGAATTTTTCAACTCATACAAAATTTGGCCTACTAGAGGGTTAACCCATTTACGCCCAAACAAAAACGGTTGGAATTTTATTACATCTAATTTTATTTATGTGATCATAAAAACTATTTTAGACAAACTTAGGAATTAAAATTAACGAAAAAAGCTTAAAAGTTAACTGTTGGGAGGGTACTTTTTTTTAGTACAGCGGGCACTTATGCGTGCTAATTTTTAAAACATTAATTGACAAGGCATAACGCTTTTTTTGCATCCGGTACATTGCCATATTATAACCTCATGACACAAAACACAGTTTAGCTGCTTGAGAAACTTGCCTGGGTTATGTCCGTTATGCCTTGGGTTTGGATATGCTACGATAGAACCGGATGGGTGGCTATTTTCGAACAATGTGTCTTCTAACAGCTAATTGGTCGAAAAGAATCTTCGCTCGACAAAACATGTCGACTCCACCGGTTAGATATACTCATATCAAGCATGTACGTGGAGATTTATAACCCGCCACCATTTCTTGCTACGAATATAAATACCTCACATTTTTGATAACAGCGATTTGACAACTCTATATCCAAGATGATCCTATGAGCTTCCAATGATTTTTCCACAATATGTGCCAAAGACTTAGTAATAACCTTCAGAACTTGCTATCACCCAGTTTTAGTAGCAAAATGTAATCGAAATGTCGGTAAGAAATAAATATATATACAATAATAATAATAACAGATTGGCGCTTACACATATGTTAGTGTTTGGACGAGCTTCTTCTCCAATCTGTGGCGTGCACCTTGATGTCACAAAAAGGGAGGGGCGTGGAGTTTTACGCCGACTCCGAACAGCGATTGTATTTTTATGAGAAGCTGGTTTTCATGGCAGAAATAAACTCGGAAGTTTGCCATTGCCTGCCAAGGGGCGACCGTTGTTAAGGAAACCCCTTCATCTAAATTTTTTTCGATGTTGCTTTAATCAAAACTTAAACCCAGGCCCTGCGGAGTGGAAGCGCGCACTGTTTACCACTACACCACAGCGGCCGTACGAGTACGTATATATAGAGTTCTAGAAAATTACTTCAGAAACTACCTGACGCTTTTGATAAAAACTCTGAATCATCGTATACGTAATTGCAAGACCATTTTCAACTATGAGAAAGGTTCTCTTTTCCACTAACTCACTTTTTTCTCTTACAATAAAGTATTACTAACATAAATCTCGACAAATAATTCCGTATCTTTCCTCAAATACCTCTAGAGGTATTCTGTGCGATAGTTCCTCTTGCATGATCTATATATCCCTGCAGAAATATGCATTATACAAGTTTCAGTATGTAAAGGAGGACCACGACCGCGTTTCCAATAACCGCCACTTTTCTACTGAGTATAGGATTGATTTCATATACTATCTCCATACCAAGTTCTAGTATTCTACTGCAAACTCCTCTTCATATGCAGTACTTTATACTAGCATATATTTTAAGGCAAAGTGCAATAATTCAAGAAAAAATCGCAGCTTTTCATATGGACCACTTCTAATGTGAAAAGTCGATTTGTAAGTGTCCAAATCCGGTATCCCCAGTTATACCTATTTATCTTTTATTCTATCTGAAGTGAAATTAATACCAGTAGGCGCAAACTTATTAAAGCAATTTCGTTTTAATAATAATAATAAACTTTTAGACGTGGGTTGAATTGGTGTCGTTTATATAGTACAGAGACTCTTTTTGAAATGTCAGTCAAGCGACTCCGGCGCTCAAGGCCTCATATATTAACCAGATACATTTGCATACGTATATAAACAAATTTTTCTTCAATCTCTGTATATGTACGTGTAAAAGGAAGAATAAAACAAACATTTTTGAAACAAAAAGCAACACATAAAAATGCGCTCTAAGCTTTTGTCTTTTGAACGGGATCTTAGCCTCAGAACAAAAAAATTATTTAAAAAATCAACTTAACTCCTTTTTTATTTCCTCTATATATGGATCAAGAATCTGTCAATAAGTACTGAACATGTGGCATATTTCGTGATATCAATTTACGGCTCGGCATTTCGCGATACATTTCGAACAAATTAGATGTGGTTTCACTATACATATCGTCGATGGTTTTGCAAAACCGCCCATCGACCAACTGCAAAACGACCTATCTTACGGCACTTAAATTTTACAGGAGAGCGAAAAAACCGTTTTTCTTTGAAGGCATCCTCTTGATAGGCGGCATTTTCTCTAGCTATTATTTTACAAATCTGTTGTTTTAATAACGATTTTACGAAATTTATGCATAAAGCTCGATGCCTGCAGTTCCGGGTTACCAAATCTCATTTTTGCCACCATGGCGATTTAGGCGGTTTTGCAACTGGTCGATGGGCGGTTTTGCAAAAACATCGACGATATGTATAATAAAAAAAGTATAGATGATTTTCAATAAAATAGCATTAAGATAAGATTTCCAGGCTTCATCTATTGAACTTTAAACCTCTCAAAAGAAAACGATATAAATACTGACGCAATAAATATTGAACATGTAGCGTTCCCGCGCGATCCATCACTATTTGGAAATCCATCAATATGAATGACGATCCAAATATCACAATAAATATTGAACGTGTGACAGGCGCCCCACACTGCCCAGCGATAATTTTCTTCGATATGTGGTTAGTTATTTTTGCTGAGCGCTGTGTTGCCTGATTAACGCAATTGTTTCTAGTAGTGTTGTCACCACTACACACAACCACAGTACAGTTTATCTAATTAATCCAACTTTTTTAGTTGACTTTATACACGCCAAACTTACCAAAAGTTACGAAAATAAAAAAAAAGGTTGCTAAGTTACCAAGCACTTAAAAAGTTACCTATTTTGGTCATAAGTGACCAAATATGGCAACCGTGACGGCAAATATCGTCAGTTGCTGTAGATTTATCGATAATCGAAATTTGACAGTTCGACAACCGGCAAGTGGTTGTAAACAAGCTGTGCTAGTAAAATGAAATTATTAAAATTTAGAGTTTTAAATAGGTTAGGTTAGGTTACACTGGCCGGCTGATGCGTTTTACATAGACCGATTGGTCCTTTGTAGTGCCAGATGGAGGTCCGTGTTACTGCGATGTAAAGTAGTCGTCGTATAGGACGTCAACGCTTTTTGCGAAGTTCAAGAGAGCCTTAATATCCAGTTTTGAAGCCTCCTCTAGTCCTTTGAACTGCGAAGCTCCGAGATATGTAAGGCGAGTTCTAGCTAAGGCCGGACAGATACAGAGGAGGTGTTCTAACGTCTCACTCATGCCTTCCTCCCTGCACTTCCTGCATGCGTCACTGTTCGTAATGCCCATTCTGCATGCATGGGATGCCAGTAGGTTGTAGGCCGTCATTAGGCCAACAACTATCCTGCAATCCCTGCGTGACCGTGTAAGCAAGAAATGGGTGTTTCCTTTGGTGCGATTGTACATGATCTTGGTGGTTTTGCATGTCGCTAAAGCGTTCCATCTCACCCGGATCCGGCACTCAGCTCTTTCGGAAATTTCATTATGGATCGTTTTTAGCGACTTTTGTATTTCCTGTACTGGTTCGCTAGCAAGACGGATGGCACTTTTGGCAATTTCATCAGCTATTTCGTTGCCTTAAATGCCCTTGGGGCCTGGAACCCAGTATATATGCAGCCGTTTACCCTCGGCCACCCCGTATACTGCTAACCTGCTTCTAAGAATATTTTCTGACGAAATACGATGTGAGATTATAGCCTTAATCGCCGCCTGGCTATCGACATATATGTTGATATTTTTTATATAGTTTCCTGCGTTGTTAGCAATCTCAGCAGATTTCCCTATAGCGAAGACTTCCGCCTGGAAGATACTGCAGTACTCTGGAAGCTTGAAGGGTTGCCTGAGGTCTAGCTCGGCGCAGTAGACTCCGGCGCCCACTCCATCAGCCATTTTTGATCCATCCGTATAGATGTTATACGTTCCGCTGGCGGGTCGCCTGATCATGCGCCATCCGCCCTCCTTACACGTAGCTTTAAACCTTCTTTCCCAGATGAAGCGTGGGGGTACGTGGTCAATTTTTCCCTCCATCCCCCTGCATATCGAGCTGTGCCCGAAGGTTCTAGCGGAGAATTCACCTAAGGCCATCAATCTCATGGCGGATTTCGCTGCAGTGCTCTCCACTGCGATGTCGATTGGCGGTAGGTCAAGTAGCCTTTCAAGTGCCGCCGTTGGAGTGGTCCTTAGCGCTCCTGTTATGCACAGTGCAGCGAGCCGCTGTACTCGCTCCAATGGTTTTCTATACGAGATTTTGTTGGCAGCGGTCCACCATACCAGAGCGCCGTAGAGCAATATCGGCCTTACTACCGCTGTGTAACACCAATGCATAAGGCCAGGGGATAGGCCCCATGTGGTACCCAGCATCTTTTTACATGCGTAAGGGACACCACTGGCCTTTTTCACCCTTTCCTCTACATTTAGCTTCCACATCAGTTTGCTGTCCAATATTACTCCCAGGTACTTAGTGTGATCCTTGATTGATAGCTCCTCCCCGTTGAGCCTCGGGGATTTCCACGCGGGGATTTTGTACCTTCTTGTGAACAGTACCGCATCCGTTTTGTCAGCATTTACCTCTAAGTTTGCTGTTGTCGCCCATCGATATGCGACCCTTAGAGGGCTTTCCATTACGTTACTGATGGTGTCTAGGAATTTCCCCGTAACAACTATAGCTATGTCGTCCGCATAGGCAATTAGTCTGGGTGCTTTCCCTTCGAATTTTCCCAGAAGCTCATTCGCTACGAGTAGCCACAGGAGTGGTGACAGAACACCACCCTGAGGAGTTCCTCTATGCGCTAGTCTGAGCAACCTGGCTTCGTTCCACTCCGCCTTAATTTTCCTGCAGCTCAGCAGGCTTTTTATCCATAGTAGGATGGCAGACTCTACCTGGGCTGCTTCTAGGCTTTCCATTATTGCCTCATAGGAGACATTATTNTTTCCACTCCGCGTTAATCTTTCTGCAGGCTCTTTATCCATAGTAGGATGGCAGACTCTACCTGAGCTGCTTCTAGACTTTCCACTATTGCCTCATAGGGGACATTATTAAATGCCCACTTATGTCCAGGAAGACCCCTAGGGCATATTCCTTATGCTCCAGAGTTCTTTCTATTACCGTGGTTAGTAAGTGAAGTGCAGTCTCAGTGGATCTACCCTTCGTGTAAGCATGCTGCGCCTTTGATATGCTGGTCGACGGCAGCTTATCCTTAATGTATGCGTCCAGAATCTTTTCCAGTGTCTTTAGAAGGAATGACGTTAGACTAATTCGTCTGTATTCTTTCGAATAGAGGGGATTTCCTTTGCCCGCCTTCGATATGAATACGACCCTCGCCTCTCTCCACGGGACAGGCACATATTTTAACCTTAAAAATCCCTCGTATATTATTTTCAAGTATGGTGCCAGCACTGCGGAAATTTTTTGCATCATGGCTGGAAAGATACCGTCTGTGCCTGGGGACTTAAATGGTTCGAAGCCATCGATAGCCCACCTTTTTTTTTACTCCGTTATGATGTCCGGGGGGACATTTTCCATGCTATCCCCTAAAAATTGTAGATCTATGCTGTCTGTACACCCCGGAAAATGTGTGTTGACTAGGTCTTACAGTGAGTCCTCACTGCTTCCAGTCCACTCTCCACATTTTTTACGTAGCAACCTTGGAGTAGTCGGGTTCTTGGATAGCAATTTCCTTAGCCTGGCAACCTCGGTTGTTTTTTCTAGTTCCCCACAGAAGCTCTTCCACGACTCCCGCTTGCATTTGCGAATCTCTTTCTTGTATTCCTTAAGTATATCTTTGTATTCCATCCAGCAGAACTCGTCATCGGCTATCTTGGCCAGTTTGAAGGTTCTCTGACATTTCGTATGAGTGCTCCGAGCCCCCTGTTCCACCAAGGTGGCATGTAGCGGAGGGCATGCGATGCGTTAAGCTTTGTTTAGAGTGTTGGTAAGTGTGACTACCAGTTCCTCCAATTCAGAGTGGGAGTCACTTACCCTATATTTGTTTAAATTCTTCCTCACTACCCTTTCATACAATTCCCAGTTCGTATTCTTGGGATTTCTGAAAGTTTCGCTTTTTGTACGGGCTGAGAATTCTACCTGAAATCCTACATACCTATGGTCAGAAAACGAGGGTGTACTAAGCACCTCCCAGTTTCCTACTCCGATTCCCCCACTAGTGCAGAGTGTTATATCAAGAACGTTCTTCGAGGTAGGGCCAAAATAAAGTCAGCAATAATGCTAAGTTCAGTTCACTTATTTGTTTAAGATGGGGAGAAGTGCACGAACGAGGCCTCAATCAGGCAACATTTAAAGGATAATTCCAACCCTCTAAGAGCTACCTTCCGCACTGTAAGCAAAAGTAAATGCTTTTAAGGTTTTTCTTTTATCTTCTTGTGTTCACATTCAAAGCATATTCCAGACTTTCAAAAGAAGCTGTAGTATAATTGGTTAATACACAGAGAAACGACTTCGTTCAACTTCAATACCTCCGCTCCTGAAAGCTTGTGCACATCTTCGATTTTTATCTGAAGGAAGTCCCACAGCAATCACTTCAATTTGAAAAATTTGGTGTGTCGGTTGAGGTTTCAGTTGATAGAGGAAAAAATTTACAATCAGTTCACTTTTGATTTACTAAAAGCTCGTTCATCACGAGAACTCAAATTTCAAATTGTTGTTTTGTTGTTATTTTCACGATATTCTGTAAAAGGAAAATACATTGCAAAATTTTAATATCGTTGAAATATTTAAAATAAATATAAATACATTATATTTAAAATAAATATATATACACTTTTTGGCAACTGCAGTTACCGGTTGAGGGTTGCCAGTTGCAATCTGCAATATCGTTACGGCAACTAGCAACGCAACTGAAGTTCGGTTGCTATCGATAATCGACCCAATAAAATACGCGAAATTCAATTACAGTTGTGAGCAGCATTTTTTCTCGCATTTGGTAGCTGGTGCATTTGCTTAATAAATAGTACCTGTTTTTTTATCCCTCAGAACCTACAAATAAACGTCTGAAAACGCTAAGCCTTAGGCCAGATCGCTGAAGAAGTAGTATACATGGTTAAAAATTTCGGTTTTAATTTTAAACTTTTTGGACTACATATATGACCAAACTAAATTCAGTTTCCAAGTTTAAAAAAAGAAAACACATATGTTGGGTTTAGAATTTAAACAGTTCGGTTTAAATTTGAAACCCAAACATTTTCATAATTAAGAATAAAAAAAAAAAAACCCTAAATTTCACGCTCGTCTGATGCGGATTGAACACGGACAATAGCGTGGGCCGAAAATCCGCTTTTTTAGAATTTTGATTGGTAATAGAAAAAATATGGTTCATTATGCTCTAAAAAATATCTGTGTGAAATGTGAAAATTGTTGGTCAATATCCTAGGCTCGCCCAAGTCCATCAAAGATCAAGTACTAAAAAAAGAATTTCTTAGCTAACTTTGATTCTCTACAGAAAGGTCCACATACCAAATTATGTAGGACTAATATTTTAGAAGATTATTGCAATTTTAGTAAAAAAATTTATTACTTAATTTATTTATTATTTTTATTTATTGAGCATATTGAACTTTGGTGGACTTGGGTGAGCCTAGGATATAGACCAAAAATTTTCATATTCCACACAAATTGTTTTTACAGCATAGTGAACTATATTTTTGCTATTACAAATCAAAATTCTAAAAAAAAAGCAGATTTTCGGTAGCCTTGGTAGCAACCAATTGTATCAAGCATCTTTGCACACTCAGCTACATCCAGGCATGTAAATGTGCTTTCCTATGTTGAGTTTGAATCAACACCACATTACGCTAGGGCTTGGAGCCCCCACACATTTCATATACATATACATATAATATTTTCAATTGTTCATATAATATATATAAACAATTGTCTATAGCGGTTAAGTAATACATGCTTTGAATTAAAAATACATACTTGTAATTGATTTGAATTACCGTAAGGATTCATATTTATCACATACATACAATTATACCTATACTTTAAGCACGATGGCAATAAAGAACAAAGCGCAAAGGACAACGGGACATACGCGACGCGACTGCGGCCGGCAATTTTTATAAATAGCCGGCCAGAAATCAAAGCAGACAGGAGTCGTCAGGCGACTGCTGCAGAGTCAGGAGCTTTTGCACACATAGGGTAGGCTCTACTCCCTATGTTAGGTATCAGGAGACGGGCAGGTTCTACTGCCACTCCTATAGAACTTAGCTATGTATTTAGGGACGGGCAGGTTCTACTCCCTCTCTTAGAAGGTTGTGGGTAGGTTCTACTCCCGCTCCTTTACTATAACTGTAATTATATTTGGTGGGACGGAGCTACGCCCACCAACCGGAGAGGAACGGGTAGGTTCTACTCCCGCTCCTTTACTATAACTGTAATTATATTTGGTGGGACGGAGCTACGCCCACCAACCGGAGAGGAACGGGTAGGTTCTACTCCCGCTCCTTTACTATAACTGTAATTATATTTGGTGGGACGGAGCTACGCCCACCAACCGGAGAGGAACGGGTAGGTTCTACTCCCGCTCCTTTACTATAACTGTAATTATATTTGGTGGGACGGAGCTACGCCCACCAACCGGAGAGGAACGGGTAGGTTCTACTCCCGGCCTCTTAACGTACGACCCAGACAGACGAGCGCTTTGCTATAAATCGAGAACGAACTCTCTTTATTTTTTTGTTGAGAACCCGGCAGCCGATGAGCATACCCCAGCATAACCCAGAGTTCGTCACAAATGGCGCCCGAGCAGGGATTAGATTACACAGTTCTAGGAAAAGTTAGACAATAGATTTGAAAGTGAAAGTAAAATGTGGTAAAACGGTGAGAAAAGACTACAAAGAGGGAGCAGACAGAGCAATTGCGGTAAAAAGGACTCCAGAGAGAGAGAGAGTAGAAAGTGAAAGTGCCAGAACAGACTATATAGAAAGACCAGAAAGTGATTGAAGTGAGAAGACTCCAAGTGAAACAATAAGTGCAGAGCAAGTGTGTGAAATACGACCCAAAGTACACGAGGGTTGCTAGAACGCACTGAGGAGCTAGCCGAAGGCTATGAAATCAGCCTCGACATATTGCCGAAAGCAATGCCTGAATTTCTGCGGGATCAAGCACTAAACTGGTTCCGCAACAACAACAAACGGTGGCCAACATAGGGCCAATTTAGTCGGGACTTTATAAAGTTCTTCCTATCTTCGCGGTACTTTGAGAGGTTAGACGACGAGATCCGCCAGCGAGTCCAGCGAGTACAAGAACCCTTTAAGGACTACGTACTCGAGCTACAGAATCTGATGAGATATGCTGAAGGCAGTGAAGAGCAAAAACTCGACCGCGTGTACCGAAACAGTCGCAGCGAGTACCAACTCTATATCAAGCGGCGTGACTTTGCAACGCTGGAGGAGCTGGTAAGTCTTGCTGAAGATTTCGAGAATATTATTTCCCACAGAAATGCGCAGCCACCCAGTCAGCGACCAACGCCACCTCGGCGCCTCGAAACACACCCCGACACTTTTAGGCGTGCGCCCATTCCTCAGAGGCAACGGGAAGAGCGGTACCATGTTCTCAGGCCTACACCGATAGACCCCAGTAGTGCGGGGTCGTGCCAGCATAGGTGTGATGACCATGGTACAGCGCGGAATGATTTAGGCCCTATAGATCCAAGAACCGCGGATGACGTAACCCCAGAATTGACTTCTGTTAGGAGTTTGGCCGTCGCGGGGTGCAGACAAGAGACTGCTGCTGAAGGATGCAGGGAAACGAGCACGGGTCCCGCCAAGAGCGAGCAGCGGAGCCCCAAATGACGATAACTCGCACGCATTAAGGGCGTTCTTACGCCAAGACGAAGGGCGAATCGTAGCCACCGCCACACTAGACGAGACGCAAGTGCAGGCGACAGTAGATACTGGTGCCACAAGGAGCTTCATTAACGGAGCGATAGCCGAACGCTTTCCACCATCGAGGGTCAAGAAGATGGGATGGACTACCTCTGCCAGGCGCGTACGTCCATACGCTGTGAAGGGGAGTCGTTGACGCTAAAGGCGACTGATACACCTTCAGGGGAGGCCACATGCACCACTGTGGCTGAGCAAATTAGCACGAACCCCCAGAAGGCCCCACAACCGCCAAACGTCCTCAAACCCCCGTTGATTATAGAGAGCCCCGAGGTTAAAGAATTCCTGGACCGGGAACTGAGTGTCTTCGAGCAAATGACCGGTACCTCCAACATAATCACGCACAAGATAACCATGAGAGACGACCGCCCTATTAGACAGCGCTATTTTCCGAAGAACCCCCGCATGCAGGAGATAATAAACAAAGAGATCGACGAGCTTCTGGACAAACGCTGTATAGAGCCTTCGCACAGTCCACATAGTGGACCAATTGTGTTGACAAAGAAGAAAAACGGGAAGTGGAGCCTATGCGTGGGCTACCGTCAGCTGAACGCACGGCCAGTGCCCGACGCGTACCCACTACCTAGGATTCACCACATCATAGAGCGGCTTCGCAGTGCCCAAGTAATCAGCAGCTTGGATCTTAAGAACGGCTATTGGCAAATTCCGATGGAGGAGGGCAGCAAGTAGTGTACGGCGTTCACCGTGCCAGGTCGCGGACTGTTTCAATGGTGCGTGATGCCGTTTGGGCTCCACTCCGCACCAGCGACGTTCCAACGTGCGTTAGACCGCGTTATCGGCCCCGAACTAGAGCCACACGCATTCGTCTACCTAGACGACATAATCGTGACCAGCACATCCGCCGAGGAGCACATCCGACATTCCACCGAGGTGTTCCGACGATTACGAGAGGCGAAACTTAGGTCACGTAGTAAGCAAGGATGGCACCCATACGGATCCAGACAAGGTCGCAGCTGTGAAGGGAATGAAGGCCCCGGAAAACACGCGTGAGTTACGTCGCTTCCTAGGCGTAGCGTCCTGGTACCGGCAATTCGTACCAGATATTTCGCGCGTTGTCCATCCGCTCACCGCGCTACTAAAGAAAGGCGAGGGATTTCAGTGGTCGCATGAGCAAAGGGCTGCTTTCGAAGACCTGAAAAGAGCACTAACAGACATACTGCATACAGACGCCAGCGACTATGGCTTGGGGGAGGTGCTCACCCAAGAAATCGATGGAGCAGAGCGAATGATCTCCTATGCCAGCCGACACCTTAACAAGGCGGAATGCAACTACTCTCCGACAGAGAAGAAATACCTAGCCATTGTGTGGGCGATTCGGAAAATGAGGCCGTACCTGGAGGGGTACGCGTTTACGGTGATAACGGACCACTTATCTCTAAAGTGGTTAAACGCGATCGAGAGTCCGTCCGGTAGAATCGCGAGGTGGGCACTCGAGCTGCAGCAACACTCGTTCGACGTACAGTATAGAAAAGGAAAGCTGAACGTAATTGCGGACGCCCTCTCACGAGAGCCCCAAAGGGAGCAACTGGGGATCATTACCCAAAAGTGCCAGACGGAAGAACCCTGCAAATGGCTGGAAGAGAAGATAAGGGAAGTAAGAGCTAACCCCATTAAATTTTCAGACTACACGGTGGAAGACGATAACCTATATAGGCACCTCCCTGCCTACGCGGATGGCGAAGACTCCATCCCGTGGAAGTTGTGCGTAGCGAAGAATCTTAGGGAGAGGGTGCTACGCGAAGTCCACGACACACCCAGCGCTGGCCACATGGGCATACGAAAAACTATCGCAAGAGCTACCGCACGATATTACTGGCCAGGCATGTTCTGTGATGTGCGGAAATACGTGGAAGGGTGTCAGTCGTGCCAAATTTATAAACCTAACTAACAGCAAGCCGCAGGGAAGATGTTGACCCAACTTGCGGACGAGCCTTGGGCCATTTTATGCGCCGACTTCATCGGCCCGCTGCCGCGATCAAAACACGGCAACACAATGATACCCGTATTCCATGACAAATTCTCTAAATGGGTAGAGATTGTACCACTCCGGAAAGCGACGACAGAGGGCCTGAGTAAGTCTTTCCCGGAGCGAATCCTCGCGCGATCGGCGTTCCGAAAGTTCTGGTGACGGATAACGGAGCGCAATTCACCAGTCGAGCGTTCAAGCGGTTCCTCGAGCAATATGGGGTAAAACACCAATTCACTGCTCCTTGTACCCCACAGGAAAACCCGACAGAGAGAACGAAACGTAACGTAAAACGGATCACAGCACAATTAACAGCCGAGCAACAAGGGAACTGGGACGACCTGCAACCAGAAATTATGCTAACATTGGACGCGAGCCGAGACTCACAACGGCAGTCTACGATGAGACTACGTTCGGCACGGGGCAGAACTCGACGACGCCAAACGAGAAGGCCACAACACTAAACGAAGTATTCAGTCTGGTGCGCCAAAACCAACAGCGAGCATCAGCGGAACAAGCACGGCACTATAACCTACGGAGGAGGCAATGGAGACCAGCTATAGGCGATCTGGTGCTACTCAGAGAACACCCACAACCGAAGGCAGTAGAAAACTTACCGTACACGGTAAGAAACTTCCCCTCACCCGTTATAGTGTAGGTGGAAAGACACGGAAAAAAAGGTTAAGGATTTTTTTTGGAATATATGGGCAAAAAAATACAAATTAAAAAAAATAAAAATAGTTAGAAGAAAATTTTATGAGAAATGAAATTTAAAAGAAAAAATAGTTTGAGGAAAATGTATGAAAAAAGTTGGTAAAAAAAAAATTTCAGAAAATGAGAAAAATTTATTAAGTTTTTAAGAAAATGCAACTTTGAAAGAAAAACGGAGCGGAAAATGGAGACGTGACGGTAACAAACGCCTCTCCGAAGTAGAGGGGGGGGAGGGGGTGTGAGGACCCCAATCCTAGGGCTTGGAGCCCCCACAACTTTCATATACATATACATATACATATAATATTTTCAATTGTTCATAAGATATATATAAACAATTGTACATAGCGGTTAAGTAATACATGCTTTGAATTAAAAATACATACTTGTAATTGATTTGAATTACCGTTATCATTCATATTTATCACATACATACAATTGTACCTATACTTTAAGTACGATGGCAATAAAGAACAAAGCGCAAAGGACAACGGGACATACGCGACGCGACTGCGGCCGGCAATTTGTATCAATAGCCGGCCAGAAATCAAAGCAGACAAGAGTCCTCAGGCGACTGCTGCAGAGTCAGGAGCTTTTCACACATAGGATAGGCTCTACTTCCTATGTTAGGTATCAGGAGACGGGCAGGTTCTACTCCCACTCCCATAGAACTTAGCTAGGTATTTAGAGACGGGCAGGTTCTACTCCCTCTCTTGGAAGGATGTGGGTAGGTTCTACTCCCGCTCCTTTACTATAGCTGTAATTATATTTGGTGAGACGGAACTACGCCCACCAACCGCAGAGGAACGGGTAGGTTCTACTCCCGGCCTCTTAACGTACGACCCAGACAGACGAGCGCTTTGCTATAAAACGAAAATGAACTCTTTTTATTCTTTTTTTGTTGAGAACCCGGCAGCAGATGAGCATATCCCAGCATAACCCGGAGTTCGTCACACTGTGTGCAAACATTTTCTATTTCGATTTAGATTTTAAACCAGATTTTCTATATATGAAACCTAGAAACTAGAATTAAAACATTTTGGTTTGATTTTTAAACCACGAACTTTTTGGAATAAAATTTACACCAGAATATATTAAAAATTGCTCAAAACTAGTGACTGGTTTAAAAAGTAGACTATAAAAGATTAAAAAAGGCAGTGGTCCCAGTGCGGTTTAAAAATTAAACCCAAATTTGTGACCCTGTACTAAAGCACTGCAAATGTACCCGCCGAAATACTCTTCACGTGTGTATATGATGAAATGGAACATACATTTTTATATCCGAGCGCACTTGTGCACAAGGGTATATTAATTTTGTTCACATAACGGTTGTTTGTAACAGCCAAAACGAATCGAGATAGATATAGACAAATGTATACATAAATGATCAGGATGAAAAAAGAAATCGATTAAGCCATGTCTGTCTGTCCGTCCGTC
>NW_016158532.1:45369-57661 GCF_001687245.7 Rhagoletis zephyria | reverse complement strand
AAAATCGGACGATAACCACGCCCACATCCCATATAACGGTAATTTAGAGAAATATAAAATCTTCGATAAATCAGTAAATATTGAAGCTAATTTATTCAAAATTGATGCTTACAACAAATCTTTACCAAGAAATACGTTTATGGTAAAATTTTGGAAAATGGGCGTGGCACCGCCCACTTATGATCACATATATGTATCTCGGTAACCGTTCTACCAATTTGTACCAAACTTGGTATGGTTATTGTGCTTGCCACATATAAGCAAAACGTTGAAAATTATTGAAATCGCACTAAAATTACGGCCGCTTTTCATATAACGGTAAATTTTAGAAATGCTTGAAACTGCAATATTGAAATTGAAAGGACGCTAATTTACTCAAAATTGATACACCCCGGCTTACCATCTAGCGGTAGGTTTCGGAAAGGTGAAAAAACATATATTTAATACTTGCGCCGTGTATTTAATGTTCGGCTCCGCCCGAACTTAGACTTTCTTACTTGTTTCTTCTTCTTATTTGGCGCTGTAAAGGCCAGTATGCAGCGGTCAAGAAAAAAATGCCATTATTTCGTGTATGTGTCCAAGAAATTTTGACATCTGATACTGTTGCCTCAATCTTTCCTCAAGAAATAATGGAACGGGCATATATTTCTGTTGCAAAAACATGGGTTGCCTTGTGCCCTTTTTTCACAAAAAACTTTAGAAAACCGTGGTAGAAAGCGAAGCAATTTTCTTAAGAACTGCGTACTGCCTTAAGGAAATTAGACTCAAGAAAATTTCTTAGCCATTTCTTGTAAGTAATTTTATATGGAGTTTTTGCTTTTCTTGAGACCTGGATTCTTGCCTTAACCGCATAAGCGATTTTGGCCGAGTTCAGCAAAGCACGTTTCTCTTTGTGCCAATTGACGCCAATTGGAAACGTCATGTGAAGCCAAGTCCAGTGGGGGCCTCGCCCTTCTTCTGCTACCACCAGCGGGTTCCGAGTTGAACTTTCAGAGCTGGAGCGTCGGTGTCCATTCGAACGACATGGCCAAGCCAGCGGAGCCGATTTTAATTCGCTGCATTATGTCCATGTCGTTGTAAAGCTCATACAGCTCATCGTTCCATCGTCTACGGTACTCGCCGTCGCAAACGCGTAAAGGCCCGTAAGCCTTCCGCAAAATCTTTCTCTCAAACACTCCAAGAGCCGCCTCATCGGATGTTGTCATTGTCCATGCTTCTGCGGCATATACCAGCACGGGCATGATGAGTGACTTATAGAGTGTGGTTTTCGAATGTCGGTAGAGGACTTTATTACTGAATTGCCTACTCAGTCCAGAGTAGCACTTGTTGGCTAGAGCGGTTCTGAATTCGATTTCCATGCTGACATTATTATCGGTGTTAATGCTGGTTCCCAAGTAAACGAAATTCTCTACTTTCTCGAAATTATAACTGTCAAAAGTGACGTGGGTACCAAGACGTGAATGTGCTGACTGTTTGTTTGATGACAGGAGATACTTCGTCTTGTCCTCGTTTACCACCAGACCCATGCGCTTTGCTTCCCTATCCAACTTGGAAAAGGCAGAACAGAATTTTATTATCTTCTCCAACATCAGATTAAAGAAATCACTTGAAAGGGAGTCGCCCTGTCTGAAACCCCGTTTGGTGACGAACGGCTCGAAGAGGTCTTTCCCAATTCTGACGGAGCTGGTGGTATTGCTCAGCGTCATTTTACACAGCCGTATTAGTTTTGAGGGGATGCCAATTTCAGACATATCGACGTATAGGCAACTCCTTTTAGTGCTGTCGAAAGTCGACAAATATGTGGTCAGTGTCGCTCCTTTTCTCGCGGGTATTTTCCAAGATTTGGAGTATTGTGAATACCTGCTCTATGGTGAATTTGCCAGGTCTAAAGCCACACTGATAAGGCCCAATCAGTTCATTGACGGTGGGCTTCAGTCTTTCACACAATACGCTCGATAAGACCTTGTAACCTATGCTTAGAAGGCTAATCCCGCGGTAGTTGGCGCGAATGGCAGGGTCGCCTTTCTTGTGGATTGGGCAGAGCACACTTAAATTCCAGTCGTCGGGCATGCGTTCATCTGACCATATTGTGACCAAGAGTTGATACATGCACCTTATCAACTCCTCGCCGCCGTACTTCAACATAAATTTTAGAGTACTTAAAAATATAGGAACAAAAAAAGAGAACATCATAAATGCGAGGTACTGAGCAATGTTACTCAGCAGTGCTCTGCTACATAAAACACTGTTCCCTTTTTTCCAGAGTACTTAAGTATGTTAATTGCATTCAGTAGTATTTGAAAACTTCATAGGAGGAATACTTATGAAGTTTTTTCTTTTAAAATTTTAGCATTTCACATAATGTTATGAAAAAACATAAAATTTCTTTTTATTCAAAATTTTCACTATATATGTACTTAAAATATTATTGAAAAAAAGTTCGAAGCTTACATATATATGTAGGTATGTATGTGCGTATATAACAACCGCCGAATGCTAGCAGCTTTTATCATTTAATCGCTGATTTATGTACAAACATATAATGTAAATTTTTCAAATAACCAAAAATGTGTGACCATTTTCCCGCGACCTCTCTTTATGAGCACTTTTAATTGTCAAATCGATATTTTCATTTCCCAATACCAGGCGCTCATACATGTGAAATAACCATATATATAATACTCCTATAATGGCAGTAAGAGCTAGTACCGTCCGAAAACACTACAGAACAGATATATCAATAAACACGTACGAAAAAAAGGAACACATACGTTTATAAATAAACATGTACACAACACATATACAAAAACGGCACTCAAGTACACAATGGCTGCGTTTCTTTATACATTCCGGATAATCTAATTTCACAGCCGGAATAAACAGAATGCGTTTGAAATATACGTCAACATATCATCAGGAACGTTCTAAAGAATAAATAAACAAAAAAGTTTATTCCAAACGTTCAGAATGAATAAAGAAATGCAGACAATACATTGACAAAAACGGTACTAGACTGTCTCGCTTTGATTTCGGAATGCTAACACATTGGCTGCGTTTCTTTATACATTCCGGATAATCCCATTTCACAGCCGGAATAAACAGAATGTGTTTGAAATATACGTTAACATATCATCAGGAACGTTCTAAAGAATAAGTAAACAAAAAAGTTTATTCCAAACGTTCAGAATGAATAAAGAAATTCAGCCATTGAGAAGTTAGCTTACTGCCAATATAGAAGTATTACATATATGGAAATAACAAGTATTCTATTTCTACTCAGAAAATTGTTTGTGTAAATTTTTAAATTTCCGAAATTCTACTTGTTAATTTCAAATGCTTCTACAAACGAATTAAAAAATTCTACAAACAAATACATGCGTATAGAAAACTTGCCAACGGGGCCAGAAGCGCTCCATTTGAGCTATTGGAGCGCTCCATATTCAGCAGTGACCGCTCCTTTCCTAATTTCACACTTCATTGTACTTTCACATTCATTAGAAAGAAGCGCGCCCTTGCTGCTCCCAAAGAAGCCCTTGGTGAGCTCTTCAACTAAAGCATTTAAAAAGCGATTCATGCAAATTTTAATTTTTATATTATTTATTGCACATAAATTAACTTTTTTTCAAAAGAAAATTTTTTATGTTACTACTCCAAATCATGATACAAAAAAGAAGGTAGTTTCATTACTACTATTTTTTGATTATAAAGCAGATTTTTGACATTTCTCCAGATGTAAACATTAAGCATAGCTTTGCCACATTGAAATTTTTTGATAGGAGAGATTTTCTTTTAAATATTTGGGAGTAAAATTTACATACAGATGATGTGTTCGATAATCAAATTTAAACTCTTTTCTCAAGCGTTTAAAAGATCCTTTGAATAATGTCGATGTGCAAAGATGAAGAAATAAAATAATATCTAATTTTGAAACATTTATTTATTAAAAAGCTGTTTTTCATTTTATTTTAAACAAAATAAATTAATTGACATAACAAAACTCTTTTTTTTGTTAAATAGTCCGAAGATGTATTGTTAGATATTTCGTCATTAAAACATAGTCCAAAACCAGGATTCGGAGAAGGTTGAATGGTCTTATTGCCCTCACAATGAAAGGAGTCACAATTTAGAATTATCCGGAAGTGAAGTATCTATAAGTAACTCTGGATACAAAACTACCGTGGAAATCTAACGAGGAACGTAAAACCTCTAAAGAATGCGCAACATTTTGGCAATGTAAACTGGTCTTTGGTAAAACGTGGGGTGTGTCACCATAGGGAATCCTCTGGATTTATACCTCTATGACCAGACCCATAATTAGCTATGTGTCAGTGGTATGGTTGAGCAGATTCTCAATCAAGGGCGTGGGAAGTCTGCTTGCAAAACTTCAGAGAACTACTGTCATGTGCGGTACGAAAGATTTCTCTACAACACGAGGCGTTTCTCTTGATGCACTGCTGCACTTAGCGTCATTTTGTGTTGTCATACGTGGGCAAGCCTTAAAGACCCCCTGCAAACTAAAAATAAACGGATGCTGGTATAACACTGAGTGGGCCAGGCGGAATTTGCTGGCGGCAGAGATCTTAGCACTTGTGTCTTTGCAATGTCACCGGATAGTACGCCACCTTTACCCTTGTTCAAGAGATTCCCTGAAGCCGAATGCTGATTTAATACCAGCACTGAGCCCGGACTCACACATAATCGAATATTCACTTATGGCTCCAAAACTGACTCTGGGTCAGGATCTGAGGTCTTTATCGGAGTTAATGGGGACAAGATTAACTTTTCTCTTGGCAAGTATGCTTCGGTCTTGCAGGCTGGAGTATTTGCAATCCTCAAGGATATGGACTACGTGGTGGAAAATAGGTGGAGCGGAAGGAGTTTACGGGACGACCAAGCTGCACTTAACACACTACTTACTTCCAGATTTTGAGTGCCAGTTAAATCGGGAGTACCTCCTATCGTTCATAACTATAATATTTATTTATTCATTCAATTACGCCAATCGGCTGTAAACTACATCGTTATTAACTAGTATAATTAACTACGTATACATAAGTGAAAGATAAAAATTTAATTAAAATGCCTTAGATTCGTACGAAAAACTGATAATGAACCCCAAAAAAGTTAATGTCTGCACAACAACTATTGACTGTATTGACTATTCGGTTCCTTGGTCCGCAGCACATATAATTTTTTGAGGTTTTTATTGTACCTAATAACCTTTTCGATCTTAAGCCAGGTTTATTACAAACTAGTCCACCTTGTTCCAGGATTTCCGGGGAATCGATTTGACCGTTAATGATTTTATAAAAGAGGACTAGGTCCGATTCCTCCCTCCGAGTTTCTAACTTCTTAATTTTAAACAGCGTATAAATTTCTTCAATACTCATACTAGCTCGCCTTCGCTGCAAAAGATATGAGATGTGCTTGCACAGTTTATATTGTAAGTTTTCCAATTTACTAATTTGTGTGCTGGTACTAGGTGACAAAATTGACGAACAGTATTCCAATATTGGCCTCACTAGTGCAGTGTATAATCTTACAACTGTTGTAGGATTGTTTAAGTCGTTGCTAGATCTTAAAATAAAACCAAGAACCTTGTAAGCTTTAGATATGATTTTATCCACATGATCAGAATAAGTCAGTTTGTCATCGATGATCACTCCCAAATCCTTCATTGCTTTTACTGTAACAAGTTGTTGACCATAAATCTTATATTCTGTTGGATGAATGTGGCGCGACCGAGAGAAGCACATCGAAGCGCATTTATCTATGTTTATCTTTAGCTTGTTATGTGTACACCACCTACTAAGTTCGTCTATATCATGTTGCAGAATGATGGCATCATTCTTGCTGCTTATTTCCCTGAAGATCTTTAAATCGTCGGCATACAACAGGTGTTCCGATTTAAGTTTATTACCAATATCGTGGATAAAAATGTTGAACAGTATTGGACCAAAGTGAGAGCCTTGGGGGACGCCAGAGCTTACATCATACATATGTGATATACGGCCGTTAACCAGAACCTGCAGAAATCTTCCAGATAAATACGATTGAATCCAATCCAGCGCTTTATTTTTTACACCGTATTGACTCAGCTTATTGATAAGTATTTCATGGTTGACCATATCGAAGGCCTTACTGAAATCTGTGTAAACTGCATGTACACTCAGGCCACGATTCATAGCATTGAGAATATAGTTCGTATAACAAAATAGGTTGGTTGTTGTTGATCGACCACCAAAGAAACCATGTTGTGTTGTTGATATAATGTTTTTGAAGCTAAACGTCCTTTGTGGCAAGATTATCTTTTCAAGAAGCCTAGCGATGGACGATTGGATACAGATCTGTCTGTAGTTAGTTATATCAGACTTCAAACCCGATTTGTGTATTGGACTAATAAAAGCTAACTTCCAGGCTGACGGGAGGACACCTGTCCGTAGTGATTGCTCAAATATACCAGTTGTAGGTTCAGCAAGTCCTACTGCACAGTTTCTGAGAAACAGATTGGGTAGGTCGTCGGGACCAGCACCTTTTTTTATGTTGAGCTTCGATAATTCCTCAAAGACATCATTAAAACTAGTAACAAACTCTGTTAAATATGCGTCCTCGTATCTGGTGAATCTATTATATGCTTGTGCCACGAGTTTCGCAGACTTATTATCGCAGATGCTTTTAAAGAATGCAGCAAATAGGTCACATACTTCTCTACCATTTTCAGCGTACCTTTCGCCCCAGGACATTGAAGAGGGAATGTCTACATCGTTGCGCCTCTTGTTTTTAACAAATTTCCAGAATTGGCTGGCATCCGTTATGACTAGTTCCTCAATTCTTAATCTATAGTTGTTGTAACATACTTTGCTGAGTCTTTTGCATTCTTGCCTCAGTCTACTGAAGTTCTGATAAGCAGTAATCGATTGAGTTTTTTTGTAGTTTTTATGTGTCTTCTTTTTAAGTTTAATTTTGTTGATCAACTCTTTGGAAAACCAGTTGGGATGGTCATTCACATTACGTACTTCGTTGTACTGCTGACAACCCACCAGGCTCATTTCGTTGAAAAGCAGGTTCTGACATTCTTCTTGAGGGTTGCTACTTGGTATGTTGTAATCACCCATGATTAAAAGTTTACAATTAGGATACTTTAATTTTAAAGCTGCGATTGTAGCTGCATGTTCCGCGTATAAACCAAGCGTCGATTTCGGGGGTAAGTAAATACACCCTATTATAATACCATTCATGGCAGAATTTACCTTGACGAACACTTGCTCAATCTTTTTGTTTTCGACTGGTATGAGCTCTACAATAATTTTGCGCTTCACGGCTATGAAGACACCGCCACCGCTTATGGCTGCTCGTTAAATAGTCTCTGTCTTTTGTAAATAGGACATATGTATCGCTGATTATTTCGCCATCAGATATAGAGGGGTTTAGCCAGGATTCACTTATACATATAATGTCACTATGACAGCTAGTTGAAGAGGTCAGAAATTCATTCAATTTGGTTCTCAGACCTCTTGTATTTTGATAATATATTGTGAGCTTATGATATTTATCATATCATGAATTTCAATTTGCGTTATTGCGCATATCGAAGACAAATTTCCTTATAATTTTGTAAATATTTTTTTTTTTACAATAAATAAATGATTATTGAGGACTAGGTATGGCAGCACGAGATGTCACAATCTGCTTAATTGTCAGGTAGTTAACATGGCGTCCGAAAAGTGACAATGAAACTACCTTCTTTTTTGTATCATGCTCAAAATTATATTTATTTCTGAGCATTGTTGGAAATTTAAAAATTTATTTTTTACTTTGCTTTTGTACTGCTCCGTACTTGCTTCTTTGGGGAGCAGCTAACTTTCAGTCCCGTTGGGTTAATATAAATAAAATAAAAAAATAAATAACAATTTGATAAAATACAATTTGTACAGAAAACACGAAAGAATATAAAGAAATCGAATTCAAAATTGCTTTTCATAAAAAAACTAACTGACTCAAATCTGTCCAATATAGAACCAGTTCAGAAAAGAAAAAATATACAATATTCGAGTTCTAAAATTTTTTCTCATAAAAAAATGTATTGTCCCAGAACTAGTGATGGGCGAAATAGCGATTTTTCAGTATCAGTGAAAAGAGTGATTGCGATTTTTAAATCACAGTGATTTATTTTTTATGGCTATTGCGATCGCTAGTTCTTTTAATAACATAGGGTTTACACCAGACAATACTGTCACGACTAGGGAATCCAATCCCGCAAGTGCGTGGTCCCGCAAACTATATCTTTACCCGTTGATACAAACTTTGAAATAAAAAACTGAAACGTAAATAACGCGATCTATCAAATCAAACTGCGTGCTTGAAAATGTCCATTTAAAACAACCATATTCACAATGAAAAATAAAAAATTGTAAAATCACCATTTCTACCATGATAGCGAAAAATCACCATTCGCAACTTTTGTTGACTAGCTATTGCCAGATGTGATTTTCATTCACATTAAAACAACCATATTCACAATGAAAAATAAAAAAAAAGGTAAATCATCATTTCTACCATGATAGAGAAGAATCACCATTCACAACTTTTGTTGACTATCTATTGCCAGATGTGATTTTCATTCACAGCGAGGTATCATGTGAGTAGAAAAATCACCAATCACTGATATTGTGGCCTTGCTGTAGCAATCACTATTAGCGATTTTTAAATCACAGTGATAAAATCACCAGTAGTGAAATATCGTTAATCACTACCCAGAACTGTCCAAAATGGAAGCAGTTCAGAACTAGTTCGAAAGTTCTGCAGAGGGGGACAATTTCCACTTCGTAGGACATCGCCATGTAAAAAGAGACCGTAAAGACTGTAAAGAGAACAGTACCGTCTCTTAGAGAGCTAGTTCTGAACTAGCGCGATTTACTGCAGGGGTATGTACACTTACATATACATACTCAGATGTGAACAGTCAAATACGTGCGTAATAAATTCTTGTATGAAACTATTATTTTTAAATGCGAACATTTTTAATCGATAATCAAATATAAAGTATTCATTTTTACTCTGCATTATTACCCTCACTGTAAGTTCAAATTTTTTATATTGAAATTTATGTTCGTAAAATTTACGGCATTTGACCACGCGCACCATTAGATCTTTTTTTTCTAACCCATTGCCCATTTTGGGTTTCTTTTGTCGATCCGCGGACTTTTGGAGCCCATTTGAGGGAGTAATTTGAGTTTCTTGCTAGCTCAACATCGCCCGGACTTTTTTGCGGGCGAATTTGAGAAAATTACCATAAGAAGAAGAAAAATTAATAGTTGCGTTCGACAACACAAAAATGTTTAATATTTTTTCCTAATTTTTACAAGTTGGCGTTCGATAATGACAAAAAATTATCCATCACTCCAAAATTGAAAGAGCAGAAGTTCAATTTGCTGCAAGAGAAACGTTCATTTTGTGCTGGAAAAATATTAGCCAGCAAAAATTATCCATCACGAAAACATATAGTCTGAAAACAAATGGTTGCAATTTTTGCTTTTTGGCTGCCTGCTATGTGACTTTATGATAGTGCTAACTAATTTTTACTTCCAGAAATGTTCCTGGCGAACACTGAACGTTCACTTTCCTTTCTTCTTCCATGGAGGCAACATGAATTTCAGTTTGTTTACATATAAAACAAACACAAAGTCTGCTGGTGTGTCTTCTTCTTCCTGTTTTTGCAAGTGATGGCTAAACTTCTGTTTGTTTACTTTTTTGTTGTTTCTTCTCTTTGTTAGAGAATTTTCGGTTGATTTTGATTGTTGGCTGGTGTTGGCTAGTTTTGTTATCGAACATAACCAGGTATGAAAATAAACTATATTGTACGTTACAATTTCGTTTCGCGTATTACTTCAACAGTTCGGTACAATACAGAAAAAAATGGCTAAGTTCACTTTGGCGATGGTACACTATAGCCGTTTAGTAGTTACAGACGAAACAACAAAGGAAATGCATCGTGCAGAGAAAAAGATATGTACATACAAAAACTAAACACAAAATGAATAACTGTAACGAATTATACAAAATTAAACATGGTTTTTAAATTCTATTGGATATGAAAATTGACGGAAAGAAAAAAATTATTTTTCACGTATGTAATTGAAACGTTTGCATACATATTTAACGTACTTTATGGTACAATTGTCACAAACGAAAAGCAAACGTTTCTCGTTGGGGAAAATGACAGTGAACCTAACAATTTGTTTCTGACTATGTACAACACTGTACAAAACCACAAATCATATGATGATCGATGAGCAAATGGGTATTGTTTTGTACAGTTCATTTTCGTACCCTGAACATAACTAATAATAAGCGAACTTTTACTAATGATTATCTACATATTTAGCTGTATCTTTCTTCGATTGATAAATGAAAAAATATCACGTGAACTGCGAGTATTAACTTAACGGGTTTGGCATTGAAATTCTGTTACTATAAAATTTGGAACACGAAATTCTGTTTAACAAAATTGTGGTTTCCAAAAATCTGCGAATTAAAAATTCTCCTTTTTGAAAACACTGATTTTGACCATTCTGCTTTTCAAAATACTCAATTGCAAAATTCTGTATTCAAATATAATGCAAACAATATTGAAGAAGGCATGTCATTACTTGGCGCACTTTTTCAAAGTAATGACGCGCCCTCTTTAACATTATTTACTTTACAATTGGTTTGACACAAATTATAATACTGCAAATAATTATAACCCGAAATATTCTACTGAGTTTTGTCAGCACATGCAACAGCAATGTATCGAAAACCGAAAACTTTTCTAGAACACAAAACAGTGGCAAAGGGTGGCATCGCCGTACATTCGATCCTGAAAGTGGAGATCAATTCATACGTACATTTAATTTAAAATATTTTGATGTATTTGTATAACTTGCACCAAATGAAGTAAAGAAAATACAAATCCGAAAATAGTTTAGTGGGAATTTTGTTTTTATGTAGGTCTTATGGCGTAACCAAAGAGCGAGAAAAGTTTAAATTTAGTTGTTACTCCCATAAATAATTTTTATTATTGATAATAACTTGTTAAAATACTTATCATCATTAATTATAAGTTAACCACCACTTCTATCATTATAATAATTATCCTCATCATTATCTTCATTACTATTTTCATCATCAACATCACCCACATCATCACTTTTGTAGGTAATTTTTTATATTATAATCAGGGTGTCCAGATTGTTAAAAAAGCGCAATTTCTAAAAAAATCGCCTATAGTGTATGAATTATTTACATTTCTGTTGTTGTCATATATTGAGCTATTCAACCTTGATAACATACTGTTTGATATTGGAAACGTTTGACAGCAGAAACTATTAGCTTTCATATAACACTTTATTCGAGCTATTGGATTAATGCTTTCCAAAACGCACTCAACAAAAGCATGTGAGTGCGGCAAGGATAATAATATGAAGGCTACTTTACTTATATTTCCAAACATTTTATTGCCCGTTGCGATTTCCACTCCGTAAGCAATTATCCAAAATTCTTCAGAGTCGGAATGGTTCCGATAAAAGTTATTCCATGAGAAAGTTAAAAGATTTAAATATTCAGTTTCCGCTGCTTTTCTTTCCTTCAAAGTCAAATAGTGAATTGGCAGGTCACTGAAACTCGCCCTCTTGTGATTCACACACAATTTTTTGATGACAAAATCAAAGCTTTTTTAAAAGTATTTAATTGACTAGGTAATCGTTTCAAAAGTTCTTCGATTGGGGTAATTAAAAATTTTTGACAGTCAAGTTTATCACGCAGTTCATTAGCTTCTTCTGTAAAATTATCGTGGAAAACTAAGTTTTGTATATTTTTATAATTGGATAAAAAGATGGACGATTACTTTACATGATTGTAATCCTGTATTGTTTTATTTGCCTGTTATACAAAGTTTATTTCGCCTATTACTACTACTTTACTTATTATTTATATTTTAATGTTAGTTTCTTTTATTTGTCTGTTTTTATACCCGAGCGCACTTGTGCACAAGGGTATTATAACTTTGTTCACATAACGGTTTTTTGTAACAGGCAAAACGAATCGAGATAGATATAGACAAATGTATACATAAATGATCAGAATGAAAAGAGAAATCATAACCACGCCCACATCCCATATAACGGTAATTTAGAAAAATACGAAATCCTCGATAAATCAGTAAATATTAAAGCTAATTTATTCAAAATTGATGGTTGCAACAATTTTTTACCAAGAAATACGCTTATGATACAATTTTGGAAAATAGGCGTGG
>NW_016158532.1:43440-45257 GCF_001687245.7 Rhagoletis zephyria | reverse complement strand
CACCGCCCACTTATGATCACATATATGTATCTCGCTAACCGTTCTAGCAATTTGAACCAAACTCGGTATGGTTATTGTGCTTGCCACATAAAAGCAAAGCGTTGAAAATTATTGAAATCGGACTAAAATTACGACCGCTTTTCATATAACGGTATATTTCAGAAATGCTTGAAACTGCAATATTTCGAAATTTAAGGACGCTAATTTACTTAATTTATACACCCCGGCTTATCGTGTAGCGGTAGCTTTCGGAAAGGTGGAAAACATATATTCAACAATTGCGCCGGGTATTTAATGTTCGCCCGAACTTAGACTTTCTTACTTGTTTTTAGATAAATATCTACATATTATCCTCATATCATCATTAAGCGCGTATTAATATTTCGAAAATTTATAGAATAACTTCGTTTAAGATTACTCAAAAGATTGTAATAAGAAAAATTGTAAATTTAAAATTATTGTAATCATTCATCGAACGCACTTAGATTACGATTACAGTAATTGTAATTTTAAAAAAGTTGAAATTACGATTGCTGTAATCGTAATCTAAGATGCCTTCGATGAACGATTACCGCAATCCTTATTCAATAGTAAATTTCAAATATTTTAAACGTATTTTGTATCGGAACTTAGAATTTTTTTACCATCTGCAAAACTGGCGAAGTGGCAACCATCTATAGAAGGAAGAAATCAGCTGACACGGAAAAATTCAAATTCCGCAGATTTCTGCGCTACGGGCTACAACTACAGAAAAATTCTGCGGGGTTGAGTTTTCATTTACATGGCGCTTTGGTAAGGCAGATCGTGTCAGCTGATCCGAGTTTACGTACCGGTAGGTTCACGTTCTTGACTAATTTCAGCTTAATACACACACAAAAACCGTACTAGACTGTCTCGCTTTGATTTCAGAATGCTTACACATTGGAAAGTTAGATTATTGCCAATATAGAATAAAACACTGCACGGATACATTTGAGTCGGCCAACAAGTCATTTGTTAGCAGCGCAATTACTTACTCTCTTTAGCTCTCCATTCTCTTGTAGAGTGCGGGCAAACACAAACCGCTTGGAGTATGCGAGAGTAAAAAACCGATCAATAGCAAGAAAAGTAGTATTTGCTTTGCAAGTGACAATTACATCGACTGAAAAATATCCGCAAGTAGTGTACTGTGCTTGCAAGTGATTGAGTATTTTCATAGAGCTGCTGATTTTCGATTTTGGGTTCTGCTACCCTGCAAAAAATGCGACAAATACCACTTTTGATCTCTTCATATGGAATTAACTGATCGCTTTTGTTCGAGCATGCCCTATGAAGAGACTAATTGTTCACTTTTATACCCAAACGGGTATAAAAAGCGACAAGTCACCTTTAAAAAATAAAACTAAAAATTAAAAGGGTTGTAAAAACGCTAATTTCTAATAATTTTTTTTAATTTCTTTTCTATTACTAAGTTAAATTCATTTTTTCATATGTTCTGACTAAATAAATTTCTAAAGAGAAAAATAAACTCCAAAAAGAAAAAACATAGGCATTTCGCTGATTTTTTCATGTAAAGTGCAAAACCGGCGATTTTTTGAAATGTTTGTATGGTGAACCCCCAGGGGGGTTCCAGGGGGTGTGCCACTGGCATCGGTGGGTCGGGCCTCCAAAGTTAGTGGGGGTCGGTCATACATTTGGACTCGATTGGAGCACTCTAAATGGGTCAAAGTGGGATTTTTCAAAATTTGCCCCTACCCAAAAGTTCGACCCAAATTGGGGGACATCAGAATTCGTTTTAGAGGTATGGTTCCTTCGGCAAAGTTTCTTATTTTGATCCC
>NW_016158532.1:4319-39571 GCF_001687245.7 Rhagoletis zephyria | reverse complement strand
GATAGTCAGACCTGACATGTCAACTAACTTGTAACTAACTACTTTTGGACATAAAATATCAATAAGAAAAACAAAATATTTTTTTGTTTTTTTACTTTTTTATTTACTTATTTATTTACTTTATTTTATTACATTTCATATTTGTTTACATATTCTGCTCTGGGTGGCCCCATATTCGAACACCGTCAGACATAACTTCAAAATGATAGTATAAAATTTCGATCTTCCTTTTATTTGTCCTGAATATGAAAAAGAATCTGCGAAGTTCAGAAAAAAAGTGTATTGAAAGTAATTTTTGTATGAGGATATTTAATAGAAACTTGTAAAGAAAACCAACTCCCGATTGCGTCTGCATGACTCCTGCACGACTTTACAATTCACTTTAAGTTGGTTTTGTCATAGCTAATTAAAAGTGAGGTATTAATCGAAATCTCGCCAAAAAGCTAACTATAAGTTGGTTAGTTTTAACAATTGATAATTTTTCACTGAAGGGTAGTTTGACTATTGTCAATGAAATCGAATGCTTTGTACTGCATGCGCTCCACGTTTTTCGATTTCAATGTCATTAATTGTTTATAATGACTTTTGCTAAAATTTCAAAATCAAAAGTTATTTTTTAAGAAAAACATACTTTTTGATTTAAAAAAGGACATAATCTCGTTTTTCTAGAAATATGTATATATTATTTATATAGGTATACCTACTCAATGAAAGGTATTTCAATTACGTTTCAAACCATATCCACGTTTTGAAAATCGGTTCAATAATTTTCGAAAAATAAGCTTTTTGAAATATTGTAAATTCCCCCTGGCACCGGGCCTCTTAATATGCCGCAAAACGAAATTCATGCCATCAAAATCAAGAATAAGCGACGCCCAATTTTTCTTTTTTCTAGCACTTTTACCAATATCAAAGATATTTATACCGAAATTTTTCTGAATATTTTCTTTTTTGTGCCATAGAAAATATAAAAATTATTTAAAATTTCTAAAAAAATAATTGTTCCCTTAATCGCGCCCCCATTTATATTTCACAGTTCAATTTAGGTTGAAAAGTATGCTCGGAAAAACATTTCCTATTCACTGCATTACCCACACTTTCCAGTGATTTAGGACTTTTCTCTTCTTAGGTAGCAATTTAGACGTACACGCACACAACCAAAATATTAATATACATACGTTGTCAAGCGCCATTATCCAAATTTATTAATTGTGCGCATGCGTTGTCAGTCAAATACGACGAGGAATTTCGAATACACGAGCACCACAAGCACTTGCGATCAGTGTTGCCGCGAATTATTTTTAGTGGTAGCCAAATTCCTTTAAAAAAAAGGGCTAAAAAAGAGCTAAAAAAGTCATTGTGGCTAAAAATGGTAACTAAAATTTTTTACTTACATATACATATATAAGTATACACGCAAACATTTTCAATAAGTAATGGTATAGAAAAACAATGAACCCTGAAAAAAAAAAACAAATATTTTATCCAACCAAAAACCTTTTTGTATAAAAGGGGAAATTTACGACACCAGTTTGCTCGGCTCCATCAATTGTTGATTGTACCATCAGGCTCGAAGCATATAACTTACCAGCATGCTGGTACAATATTTATTTCTTAGAAATGAGGTCGAGGAAAGATCGAAATGATTAGAACCGAAATTTCATAATTTTTCTACCATTTTGTCAAACAATGTTTTTTTTTAATTCAAAACTGCAATATCGAGAACTTAATCTTCCACAAACACGGCTTTGACTCATATAGTGCAAGAAATTTTCGCCAACATACTTTTTACTTAGAAAATTGAGCTAATTTCACCACTCACGACACCAGCATGCTGGTACAATCATAAAATTTTCAAATAGTTTTTGAAGTCGCACCAGCAGCTGGTACAATCACACCACAAGAACATAAGTACACAGTCAATCGACTTGATGGGCCATTTAACAAATTAAGCATATTAAGGGCCATACACTTGTCTATTTTAAACTATAGATAGATCGTTATGAGATAAGTTAACTGCCCTAACACTTTTACAGTACGTATGTATAAAAACGTAAAGAAAATACAATACATATATGTATATATATCAGCCTTTCTTAGTTTAAAAACTCATCTCTTACATAAATGAAAAAAAAGATCAAATTAAGCATATACAACTTTTTCATGCCAAGTATAAATAAATTCTCCAAAGGGCTAAAAAGGGCTAGGGGCAATTTTAAATTTATGTGGCCAAAAAAAGCATGTGGTAGCTAAATCTAGCCACCAAAGGTCTAAAACGGCAACACTGCTTGCGATTACTACAAGCAAGCGTGTAGTATTTTCTGTACTCGTTGGCGTAGCGTCCAGTGTTGCCAAACATTTTTTTTATTTTTTACCAAAATCACCGAAAAAAGTTACCAAATTCAACAAAAAATTACCAAATTAATTTTATGTACAGAACTAATGTGCACAAACACACGTTATTACGTTATTTTGGCAGTTAGGGCTCGACATGTATATTTGTACAGTTCTGCACATAAAATAAGTTTGGTAATTTTTAATAATATGTTAAAACTTGTCAAAATATGGTGCGGCTATAATTTTTTCGACCACTGTATGTAAACAAGGGACAAGAAAATATATCAAAAATTCAACGCTTGAAGGAAAGCTTTCGACTCACACATAGACAGAGTGAAGTCCCCCGCTGAATGCCGTAGCTTTTTGAACGAGAACATACATATTTTCGTAGAATTCTACTCATATATATGGTTGCCGGGTACACCGGTAGGTTCCCACGACAGTCGGGTCTACGTAACAGGAACAACCCAGATTTATATCTGGCCAAGGACTGTCACTCCAGCAACACTCCCCAAAATCTCTTTGGGGAATATGTATGCTGTTACAATAACAACAACCACCCAAAACCTTCCAGGAAAGGGCACGGTGGATATACTTAGCAATAGCCACTTTCAAGCAGTTTGTTAAAGATCACACCATTCTAGTAGCCAAGGAACGCTGGAACAATTTCACCTTGTGAAACTTTCAGGATTACCAGGTATTTCTATAAAAGGAAACGCTTACGGGCCACTTACTAATGTGGAATCAGAACCATGTAAGACCGAATCGAAAAAGTTACCAAATTGAAAAATAAATTACCAAATTACCAAACTTGATAAATAAAGAAAAAAATTACCAAAGCGGCAACGCTGGTAGCGTCGTGTGCCTGTATTGTACACAATTTGGCTCAACAGAACAAGTATGACTAAATTTTCACTCGCGATGAAGAGTAGTGGCTTTGCGCGGAGAGAGATAAGCATTCTACTTTGGAGTACAAAGCAAAGAGTGCTTGCAAGCGTAGAAGAGACAAATGTAATTCTGCAACCCTTTAATAGGTGCGTTCGTTTAAAATCTCCAGCAGAAACCAACCAACTGCCAAATTCCGGCGAAATGTCATCTGTTCTCTCACAAGAGAGAAATATCCAAAATAGTACGCGAACACAAGAATGATGATATTCTCTCAATCGTGACGCGAACAGAAAATTTGCAGAAACTTGCAAGTTAGACGAACAGCTGATATAATTTTTGTTTACATACAAAAGTGTAAAATTTAAAACGTACGAAAAGTCATCGCCAAGTGTTATACTGACACAGTTTATTGATAAAACAAATAACTACTTATTTCTTACAAGTTTAATTAGTCGCATTTTGTAATTTTTATCTTCCAAACCAGCAAATTCAATTTTGTGATTTGCGTAAATGCCAACCAGCTGTTTTTGATCAGCTGTTTTCCTGTTGGCAAAAATTTTTCCAGCAGAAACCAGCAGCTTCCCCTCAAAATGAAATGTCAGTTTGCTCTCTCAATTTCCCCTACTTTGCAAGTTTTTTGCGTACGCGAACGCAAAAACTTGTAAGTTTTGGTTAAACATGAACAATTAACAGCTACGCGAACGAACCTAATATCAAGCCAGCCTTCCCAATAATTACCACTTTTCGCCATAAGTATGGTAGTGATAACATATGTAGCTGTGTCGAATTTCAGGACATTAGCGTAAGCGGTTCCAGAGATAAGCTATATGAGAGTAGTTGGTTGAAGTGCTTCGCCTCCTTTTTCCAATGCATTTGCAATATATGCATCAGTGCAAAGTTTCAGTTGCCCAGCGTAATTAGTAGAGATATATTGGTTTTTTACGTTTTAGTCTATATAAGAATTTTAGGAATATCCCAAGCTACATACCGACTAAATTTTTGGCCGGCATATTTATTTTCAAGGTGCTGGCATAAATAAATATAAACCAAGGCGGTGCAGCCGTTATTTAGTTTAGTGAAATATATTGTACAGAGAACTGCATGAAATTGTAAAGCGTGACCTCTCAGATTTCTTAATTTTTTGGCAGCAACAACAAAAAGTTTTGATTTTTTGAAGCGAAAAACCTTCCACACAGAAGTTCCAAAAAAGTGCGATTGGTTATGCTTGAACACACTTAATTGAATGTCAATAAAATTAAGTTTGTGGTTATATCAAGGCGAAATTTTGAGAACAGTCCGTTGCTAAGTCTAAATATAAACAACGACGGACTGGAAAAAGTTCATACATTCAAATACCTAGGAATAATGATCGACGATAAACTAAAACAAAAAACAATGGTTTCTATACTAATTCTAAAACTGCATTTAATTCCATGCATTAGTTTGTGTGTGATGCGCTTACAAACATACAGACAGACAGACCAAAATTATAAAAATTTTAGATTTGGCTTCTGTTGATCTAATAAAATATTTTTAAAAGTAAGCTTCTTTAGTTTAATGTCCGTATTTTTATATTTTATTTATTTTACAAATTTAAATGAATACAATTTTTCCAGCAGTTGGCAAATCCCCTTAAAAATATTTTCGGCATTAAAATTTCTTAGCCTCTTTATTTTGATGCCAATATTGCAATATTTAATTTATGCTATCAATTAAATTAAATAAAAGCTTTCAAATTGATGGCAACCTTCCACAAACATCTTTTCAGCTGTAAGCCTTTGTAAACCTCCTTCTTTAGACGGCCATCTTGCAGTATTTACTTTACCGTATCAATTGATCTTAACTGAAATTTTAAAACAGGTGGAAATTCTCTAATTTTTTTCTTCTATATTGTAACACCCGATTTACATGATTCAAGTACTTGAAAGCAATTCTTGCTCATTCTCTTTTGTGTTTTCCATTCGCTTTTACACGCTTCAATTCTGTTGAATTCAAGTTTTTGGTTCCTTAAATCAGAAACAACGAAAATGCCGAAAGCAAAGCAAGAAAGTTGAAACGACTTGACGGTACAGACGCATGTGTACTCGTCCCTTTTCTTCTTACCCCCTCTCTTCCACATGCGAGCAGAATTGAATTCAATACTTGAACTGTGTAAAAGCACTCTAGACCTCTAGCGATACATAGGTGAAAACTGCATTCAATTCCATGTTTTCGAGTGATGCGCGTACAAATATACAGACAGACAGAGAGTCAAAAATTCTAAAAATTGCTTATTTGGGCTCTGTAGCTCTAATATAAACCCACCATATTAATTTTTCTTTAATATCTATAAGGTACAGACGTCGGCCTGTTACAATTTTATTATAAGTATAGATATAGATTTCATTTATTTTATCAATTTAATACAAAAAATTATTTTAAACAGGTGGCAACCCTCCCTAAAAATATTTTCGGCAATAAAATTTTCTAAACCGCTTCAGTTTGATACCCATATTGCAATATTCAATTTATCTTATAAATTAAATTAAATTAAAATCTTCAAGCAGGTGTCAACTCTATTTTTGGCTGTATATATTTTAAGCTAGGCCTCGAGCAATACGTCGTTGAAAACTGCATTCAAAACCAACCATTCGTTTTCGAGTGATGCGCGTGCAAGCGCAGACAGACAAAAATAGTAAAAATGGTTGATTTGGCTTCTGGTGCTCTAATAAAGACCCCCCACATTAATTTTTCTTTAATATCTGTAATGTACAGACCAGGGTTGTTGCGAATATTCGCATTCACATTCGCAACGGCGGAGCTTCGCATTAATTTTAACATTCGCATTCGCATTCGCTTTCGCATTCGCTTTCGCATTCGCAATAATCAATGCGGAGCTTTTGCGAATGCGAATGTTTTGCAAGTACACCAATAAAACGTATATATGGCAAACAAAATGACAAATTGTAACCAATATGTTTGCCTGTGGTCGTGGGAGTATTTGTGTAACAAAACTGGTCAAATGTCATATTTATCAACTTTGATAAAAATGTCTTTAAACATATTAGGGGTATTCTCGACGTCTTGCACGATGCACGGATCAGTGTTGCCGCGAATAATTTGTAGTGGTAGCCAAATTCCTTAAAAAAAGGGCTAAAAAAAGCCGTTGTGGCTAAAAATGGTAGCTAAAATTTTTTACTTACATATACATATTTAAGTATACATGCAAGCATTTTCAATAAGTAATGGTATAGAAAAACAATGAACTCTGGAAAAAAAGCTTATATTTTATCCAACCAAAGAAATTTTTGTATTAAAGGGGAAATATACGACACCAACTTGCTGGCTCCATCAAGTGATTGTACCATCAGGCTCGAAGCATGCTAGTACAATATTTATTTCTTTACAAATGAGGTCGAGGAAAGATCGAAATGATTAGAGCCGAAATTTCACAATTTTTCTACCATTTTGTTAAACATTGTTTTTTTTTATATCATATAGTGCAAGAAATTTCCGCCAAAATAATTTTTACTTAGAAAATTGAGCTAACTTCACCACTCACGACACCAGCATGCTGGTACCATCATAAAATTTTCAAATAGTTTTTGAAGTCACACCAGCAGCTGGTACAATCACACCACAAGAACATACACGGCCAATCGACTTGATGGGCCATTTAACAAATTAGGCATATTAAGGGTCGTAAAATTATCTATTTTAAACGATAGTTAAATCGGTAATAGATAAGCCAACAGCCCTAACACTTTTAGAATATGTATGTATAAAAACGTAAGGAACATACAATAAGTATATGTATATATCAGTCTTTCTTAGTTTAAAAATTCATCTCTTACATAAATGAAAAATAAACTGAGATAAAATTAAGCATATACAACTTTTTCATGCCAAGTATGAATAAATTCTCCAAAGGGCCAAAAAAAGGGCTAGGGGCAATTTTAAATTTATGTGGCCAAAAAAACTATGTGGTAGCTAAATTTAGCCACCAAAGGGCTAAAACGGCAACACTGGCACGGATTGCACGAAATGCAAAAATACTATTCCGAATTTCGAAGAGTACGAGAGCACCTCATTGCAAATTGGTAGCATGCATGGGTAGCAAGCAGCAAAATTATGTATCAAATACAATAGCAAGAGACAGCAAAAAAATGAAGTGAGCGAGATGAGAGGAATGAGAGAAATATGTAGCAATTGCAACAACAAAACAACTAGCACAGGGTCGCAATTATCTTGCTTTTCTAATTTGCAAAATATATACATACATGGGTTTCGACCAAGAATGATAGAATACAAGATTGCGCCGATCGCAGCAGAATTCGTGAGAGTAATTTTGGCGTGACGTCACTGTAGAGTTGACAACTGAGAGCGGCGAGAATGAGGGCGACTAGTGATGCGCTGAATTGTCCCCAATACTCGGTACCCAATACTTAAAAAAAGATTTCGGTACCCTATACTTCCTTTTCGGTATCCGATACCGATTATTTACATTAAACCCTCGCCATTATATGCATTTCAGGTTTAGAAAAAACTTTCATTACTAATTTATATGATATCGGCTAAAACACTTGAACTTATCGCCACAGTAAAATATTATTTTATCAGTTTTAACCTTAGTCGATCCAAGGTTCAAGAAAAATACTTTGACGCCTTTCAGGGGAGAGATTCTGTAGCCAGTTAGCGACAAGTTTCGGATCGATATCGCACTTGTTCACTTACAAATATTTGATATCAAACGTCGACAAAACCGATACCTATTCGAAAATTGTCGTTAACTGGTTACAGAATCTGTCCCAGGCCTACAAAAATGATATCGTCCGATTCAGCTGGAACAAAAATGCTTCAAACAAGTAAGGGTTTCTCTGTATTATGGCATCGAACCGACATATATACATCTTTGATTTGAATCAGTAAAAAAGCTCTATTGGCTCTTATATTCGGGTTTTGTTAGGCGTTTTTTCCATATTTTTGGCCCATGTGCGCTTTTATTCGAAACCTAAATGTTTCGGTACCGAGTATCGAGAGTATTGGGTACTTAAAAGTATTGACTCAGCACATCACTACTGCTGTCTTCTCTACTATGACGTCACCAAAACAGCTGATTCTGTCAAAATCACTGAGAGCCGAGTAGCGGTATCGTCATCGGCGCCACCTCTGTATTCTCTCCACCGTGGGTTTCGACGTTGCATATTTTGCAGCGATAGGAAATGTTGTTTCCCATGTATTTTGTTGTTTTGTGTTTGCAAGTTATGCAATCCATGCAATCCGTGCTATGTGCAATGGCTTTGCAAGATTAGGAGAATACCCCTATTATTTTTTAAGCTATATAACCGAGCTACCAATGAGCACTCATACAAGTTCCCACTTCCACTTGACCTTTGACGTACGTCAAAGAGAACATAGTCCTTTTAATAATATTTTTTTCCTGTGCTTTAAATACCTGCTTTGGTTTCTTTCTTTATTATGATTTTTTTGGACCAAACCTAAAAAAACTACTAGACACAAAAGAATAAGTGTGCACTGTAATTCTTAACCAAATTTTCGAGATTTGCTTTTGATGTTACATACGTGTGTTCGTATGGAATAGTAGCTTATGTCGAAAAGCTGGCTTTAGTATAATGCGGCATTCCCTTTATACTTTAAAAAACAAGGAATTTTTTTATGAGACTTAATAAGAATATTGACTTGCTAGTATCGGAACTATTTCTTGCACGTTTATTTGCCAAAAGTTCTTCAACGGCTCGGCGCCAGTGAGTCATTCGCAATCGTATGCTGCGAATGCTGCATTATACTAAAGCCAGCCTTTCGACATAAGGTACAATTCCATATGAACACAGATATATTCGTTTTAATAATTTCAAATGGGGCTCTTTGAGGGATTTATTTTTAGCAAACATTTTAAAACCCGTAATTTTGTTTACTTGTCTTGCAATATTTTTTCATAGGGATATACATTGGATCCTTGGCTAAAAATTTCTGTGGCAAAACTGTCTCTTCTTGGCTATTTAAAGTCAAAGAGTAAGCTCTTTCAATAGGGATTTACAACAGAAATGATCAACGTCTGGCTATAAAGAGAATCGATGCTCAAATAATTAAAAATCTATAGGTCTTACCTTTAATTAGATAATAATTACGTAACTATCCGAGATTCAAACACTTATAAAAAAAAAACGGTGTACAGACATCGACCTCCTACAATTTTATTATATGTATGTATGTATATATGTATGTATAAGCACGTTGCGAGGAGCATAGAAAAGGTTTCGATGAAAAAAAGTATTTTTTCTCAGGTTCAAAACTAGCCTCTCTTTTAAGTTGGAACCAACAATACACACCCACAAAATTTCAATGAAATCGGTTGCTGCCCAGTAGAAATCGGAAAGTGTGAACAATTCATGAGCGGCCACGAATTTCCAGAAATAAAGTCAAATTCTGGTGAACTGTAAGCGAACGTACTTTGTTGCTCTTTTAAGTACATTTCTCTATAAATTTGACTACTATACAGCATCACAAAATGCTTGTAATGTTTCCAGTCTTTTTTATTTTTAATTTTAGCAAACAGAGGTATTGTGCGATAATATTTTCGGCACTAATAGGGCCTTTATGTGATATTAATTTGCATATATAAATGCTACCGTTTTGTTTGTACTCGTATGTGTCATATATTAAAATGTATCAGAAAAGTAGAATTTACATCTGAAAATATATTTATATCCTGTTAAGCAGGGATCACACGATTTGTACATTTGTACACAAAATGCCTAATTTAGACTTGTCCACATTTGCGCATTTGGATAGCGATGTACAAATGATTGGTTTTGCGATCAGACGATTTGGCTGCCAAAGATCCAAATGATTTGGCACACATTTGCGCACAGCAGTAAAGTGACAAATATTGTCCACATTCATTCACACGATTTAACCATTTGGTCATAAATACTTAAACAGCTGATCCGGTGTCAACCATACTTTTGCATTTATGATTTCGTGAGATTTGAAGTGAAATAAACAGAAATAATTGCCGTGATCCAATACTTTTCGTGAAAAATCCTGTAAAACTGTCAAACAGCAAAATTACTCTCTGAAATGAGAGTAAAAAGTGAGTAACAACAAAAAGTGCGGGAACAAAAAAGACATTTTTCCTGTAAAAACGTCAACCAGTGATTGCTTGACACTTTTCATTATTTTACCAGAAGAAAAAGTTCGGGTAAAATCTTGCAACTTCATTCTCAACACAACTCTCCAAAAGTCGCTCTCATTTAGAGGATTTTGGAGTACGGGAACATTTTTCCTGCAACTTCCTGCAAGTTCGTGTAAAATCCTGTAAGTTCATGGAGTACTGGATCAGAGCTAATATATACGCACAGGTACTCAGAATTTTGAATACACCCTCAAAATCTGTGCTGAAGGTAAAAACCTCGTTTTTCATAGGTTGAAGCATATACTTGCTCGTAACTTTATTTCTGTTTGCCCGATGAAAAATACTTACATATGCCATTTAAGTGAAAACATTTCGTTGTTTACACCCATTTATAAATGGTTAATTTGTCTTGAGAATAGGGTGCCCTATGTATGTATACTAGTAAAAAAATAGTCGGACAAGTCGTAATTTAAAATGATAAAATGTTAAAAATTAAAATTTTGCATATACTCTGTAAGATTCCATTCAGTGATCGGACTTCTACCACATTGTTGTAGATCTGCCACTTTTTTGAGCACATCTACCACACTAGGTCTGAAATCTACCACATATTCGCGTTTTTGAGTAGTTTTATGTTTGCTCAACATAATTTTCTTAATTTTAAGAGCAAAAAATAAAAATAAACACTAACAACAGGCAGAACGGGAGGATAAAATGAACTGTAAAATATTTAATTTTCTCAATATTCAATTTTTCGACATCAAGCGTGGTTTTATTGTGTTAAATTGCAAAATATATGATTTATAAAAAGAATTAATAGCGAAAATGATAAAAAAACCAGCGATTTTTGCGAACGGATTAGCAAATTTCAAGCTTGGAGTTCCAGAACGTCAATATAATAAAATGCTGACATCAAATATTTGGCCTTCAAATGTTTCTATCCGACCATTTGATTTTTTTCAAAAAGGTCGTCAGCCTCAGCCCAAGAAGTAAAAAACCCTTCTGCTTCTGGTGCCCGCAAAACAAGCATTTATTATCAAAATACTTCGGGACTCAGAACCAAATCTGAATCCGTTTACGTTTTAAGTTCGCAACTGAATTACGACTGTTTCGTCCTAACCGAGACATGGCTAAATGTTAACTTTTTTGATGCGGAGTTCTTCAACACAGCTCTCTTTGACGTTTTTCGCAAGGATAGAGATTTTGCTAAAACTGGTGTTAGTAGGGGTGGTGGTGTGCTTATTGCTACACGCAGCTATCTTCGTGCTTCTTTTTATGAGCTACCGGGTTCCAATTCCTTGCTGGATCAACTTTGCGTAAAATTACAAGGTGCGTGTGGTGTGCTGTACATTTGCGTGTCCTATATCCCGCCGGGCAGCTCGGATGTCATATATAAGGCACATATTGACAATATTCTAGCACTTCACGCGAAAATTGGTGACAGTCAACTTTGTGTCTTAGGCGATTTCAATTTAGGTAATATTTCTTGGATCTTTATGGATAATAATAATTTTCTCACTCCATGTAATGTTAATAGTTTTTGCGAATCTTACGTAATTGATAACTTGCTATGTATTGAATTGTCACAGATCAATGGTTTTCTAAATGGACTTAATCGAATTTTAGATTTAATATTTGTTAGCTCTAATATTAATTTTAAGCTCTCGCATGCGGCCAGTTACATCTCGCCTTCCAATCTGCATCACTGGTGTTGGAAATTGAATTTTTTAAATATTTTGAACTCCCAGGTAGTAGTAAAACAGTTGCTTTTAACTACTCGCGTTGTAATTTTGTGGAATTAAATAATTTGTTCGAGTTGGATTGGTCTCGGCAATTTGAAAATGTGGATGTAGCTGGCTGTTACGATATTTTTAAATCTATTATAGTTGACACTTGCGTGAGTTACATCCCGATGTTAAGTGCTAAACCTTCGAAGCGGCCGTGGTTCTCTAGAGAACTCAAACGACTAAGGAACTTGAAGAATAGGTTTTATAAAAAGCAAAAGCATTCTAATGTTGTTAATTTTCGTGAGCGATATGTGTCTTACAGAGGTAAATTCAAAAAACTCAACAAGTCTTTGCATCGAAATTATTTTCGTAATATAGAAAGCAATATTAAATGTAACCTCAAGGCCTTTTGGAGTTACATAAAAGCTAAGAAAAACTGCTCAAATATACCTGCGTCGGTTCATCTTAAAGGGGTTTCAGCTAATTCCATCTCTGATGCTGCTAATCTGTTTGCCAAATTTTTTTCTTCGAATTTTATTTCAGGCAATGCTGATCATGGCTTTATCCCTGAAGATCTCCTGTTTAATTCAGATACTTCCATCAACTTCGGGAAATTAGATTTGACTGTCGAAGATGTCATTGATGGCATTAATCAGCTTAAGCCATCCACTAATACAGATGTTGATGGCTTATCGGTCGTTCTAATTAAAAGTTGTCCTGCCTTGATTAAGCCTCTATGGCACATTTTCAACATGTCACTTGCTGCTGGAGTCTTCCTTGATGACTGGAAATTGACTTTTATTACGCCCATCCTTAAAAGCGGCAATAAAAATGATATTGAGAATTATAGGCCAATTTCCAAGCTAACCACAGTTTCTAAACTGTTTGAGTGCATAGTTAAGGACAAAATATACTTTGCCGTCAAACATATGATATGTCCTAATCAACATGGCTTTGTTCCGGGCAGATCTACCTTAACTAATTTAGCTGCCTTTACGGAGGATTGTCTGGATACCTTTCAAAGGGGTTTTCAAATGGATGCAATCTACGCAGATTTTTCTAAGGCTTTTGATAGGGTATCTCACCCAATGTTGATAGCTAAACTTGAGCGTCTAGGCTTTCACTCCCAATTTCTAAAGTGGATAACTTCCTATTTAGATAACAGACAATGTGTCGTTCGACTCGATAATGTATCGTCTTACTCTTTTGTTGCTTCCTGTGGTGTTCCCCAGGGTAGTGTCCTAGGCCCGTTACTTTTTGTCCTTTTCATTAATGATATTTCCTCATGTTTTTCCAAGTGTAATTATCTTCTATACGCGGATGACCTGAAGATTTATTATGAAATTAAATGTCCAGAAGATTCAACCATTCTCCAGTGTGAGTTGGATAACTTATATAGTTGGTGTGTGCGTAATCGTTTGTTCCTCAACATTAGTAAATGTCACTATTCTTCTTATGCGAAAGTTTTCAGTATTGTTCCAACATCTTACTGCATCTCAAACTCGCCGCTAAAGATAATAAGTGAATGTAAAGACCTGGGTGTCTATTTTGACTCCAAGCTCAACTTCACAACTCACATAAATTATATTGTTTCTAAATATTCCGCTATGTTGGCCTTTATTCGTCGAAACTGTTCTTCGTTTTCTGATCCCTATACTCTCAAACTGTTGTACTCGTCCTTAGTTCGGTCAGGTTAGAATACGCGGTATTCGTTTGGAGACCGTTTCATGCAGTCCATGTTAATAGATTAGAGTCTGTTCAGCGAGCTTTTGTGCGCTTTGCTTTGCGTTCGATGAATTTTGTAGATCCCATTCCGTCCTATCGCTCTCGTTGCTTACTAATAAACCTCATGTCCTTAGAGTCTAGGCGTGATTTATCATACTCTAAGTCTACTTTTAAGAATCTACTTGCAAGGCTCTTGTCATAAGGTCTTTGTATTTAACTATCATATAGTCTGTAAACATCCTGTTTGTTGTTGATTAATAATAAATATAAAATATAAATATAAAATTCAGTGCATCTCAAATTTCTAAAGCGTTGTTTACTTTCACTTGAGAATTGTCAAAATCGGCAAATCCCAAGTAGCATTACTGGAACGAGCCACATTTGTTCGCTACATCGTGATGTGATAAAAAGAAAAGCTGGCAGCACTCCGCAAGGTTGCAGAAATCTTTCAAAATATGTTCGAAACTGTCAAGGAAAAAAATTGCCAAAACTCAACGCGATTTTTATCAACTTCAATCTTGCACTTTATTATACTAAAATTAATTTTGTTTTAGATTCTTATTCAAATGTTTGCAATTTAGGTGAAACCGTGAAGATTTTTTTAATTTTTGTACAAAGTTTGATCCAAAACCTGAGATCTACCACATTTTTTCCAGATTCTACCACACAAATTTTTTTTTTAGTCCGATCACTGATTCCTTTGCCATTTCTTAAGATAAATTATCAATTTAAACATTGTTGTAAGCAGCGAAATGTCTTATCTTGAATCACATACATATATACGTATTTCTCACCGGGTAAACAGAAATATAGTTACGAGCAAGTATACCTGTGCGTCACCCTTTGAAGAACGCGGGTTTTGACTTTAAGCCCAGATTTTGAGGGTATATTTAAAATTCTGAGTATGCAGATTTTACTGCTTGAATAGACCTACAACAAAATTGGAAAACACAAAGGTTCACAAGCACGAAACGGCAATACCGCTCAAAAATTATTGTATATTTGTCACTGGCATTTGTCATCAAGTGGCAAATCAGATATTTGGTAATTTGCGTAATTTTTATTTGGCTTATGTAGCAGCATTGCGTTCACACGATTTGGCCACCAGGATTGTTTTTCATTTGCCACAAGAAGGCGAATATTTGACTTTTCTGATAAATGACAAATGTAATTTAGCGTTCACATGATTTGTCTATAAATTTGACAAATTTTTAGCCAAATGTACAAATCGTGTGATCCCAGCTTTAGAATGCTTTAATACAGTTCCATTAATGCAGCATTAGTACTTTTGCAAGTACTAATTATATGTATTTTTGTATGCCTGTATACTAGTGGCTTTGTATGTTTGGAACATTCCCTGCAGCGGGTTCGGAGACAATTGTCGCTTTCGTACTAGTTACATTACTAGTTCCAATAGCATGTTATGCTCCAGGTAGTAATAAATCGAGCTATTGGTTACATATTGCACTTTCTAAAAGTTATTGGCCGTTTTAATATAATAGTGCTCCCTTATTGCATACAGGAATTTGTTATTTATCATTTAAGTACAAATAATAACTTTTGAATACTTATCCATGTTCTGTTTCCCTCGTGTGACCACCACGCAAATATCGGACTGAAAAGTACCAAAATTAAGCAATACATATGTAGATACCCCTTTTTACATAACTACTATTTCGTAAATTATTTTGGAGGCAATTCACGTCAAATGTCCCAGTGCCCTGAGCGGCGCAAAACAAGCTACTTTTCGACTAGCCATTTTCATGGTGAAAATTCTAAACGAAAATTTATTTGTAATTTTTCTGAATTATGGTCATTTTTAATATAGTTTTTAGTTATCTCAATCGAAAAATCAAGTATTTTTACATATAAATCACTAATAAAAAAGGACTTTTTACTTTTCCGAGTTATAAAGAATTTTAGAGCGCAGCGCGCTAATCTGCTAACCGTGTGAGTCATAATAATCTTGTTATAACTTTGCAACTACTTGATGTTTAATTCTGAAACTTTCGCAAAAACTTCCCTACATAGTCATCTACAACACTGTTTTAAAACAAAATATTTGTTTCAAACTTTATAACACAACTTTTACATTTGAAAACAAACACCCTCTTGATTCTCATAAAAAAGATATAAACCTGTAGTTTTATTTGTAGTGAGTATTAAGAAGTGGTGTTAAACTTAAATTCTTTGGAATAGTTTGTAGTTTATTGTGTGAAAATTTCAAATCGATCGATACACAAACGACTGAGATATAGCGCGTTTAAATGACAATTTAGTTAAAATTATCAATAATCAGTTCAGCCCAATAATAAAATTTTAAACAACGTCGCGCTGCAGCTTGTTTACGTTCGATCACGGGAAAATAAATAGCAAAGACAATAGCAAAGACAAATTTAAATTCGAACAAATTGTCGCCTGGCTTGATTCAAAGCGAAAATTTGAAAGCACACTTACATGTGCCTGTAGCTGAGTGCCCAAAGATGCTGAGTGCGCAAAGATGCTGAGTGCGCAAAGATGCTGAGTGCGCAAAGATGCTGGCTGCGCTTAGTTCCGGCCGAAATTGTTCAAGTTCAAATCTCATTATGCAGAACATATAATTAAAAATCTTTATTTTCGTTTTTTTTTTAATTATGAAAAAGTATCTGTGAAGTGCATACGGAAAAAAAATTGGTACTAGTGAAAAGTTACGCAGCGGGATTCAATTGTCACCTCCTAGGACAACTCCATGTTAAATGCGATAGTAGAAAGCATGGCTGGTAGATTTGCAAGGTACCGGTATTCGAAACCCGAAAACTGGTAAACTCACTAGTTCTGTACTAGTATTTCCGCTGCAGGGTTAATACAGCCAGCCATATGCATACAGCAGTAGTATAAGTGTATGGTTAGAGTACGCATACGCTCTGAGAAACCACACGTGTTAAATGGAAATGAAAGTACATTTATACTGGCATGCATATGCAGCAGCAAGTTCATGCCACCAAAATCGATGTTGTATGCGTAAGATTTCTACTGGGTGGCATGAGCTTGCTGCCGTGTATACATGCCAGTATAATTTATCATTTCAATTTAACACATGTGGTTTCTCAGAGCGTATGTATACACATAAAAGTAGCATGTGCATATCTTGTAAAAGCCCGTTAGTGCTGAAATTATTATCGCACAACACGTCAGTTCACCAAAATTTTTGTACAAGACTGAAAATATTACAAAAATTCCATTTCAAATTTATCAAGATATGTACTTAAAACAACAACAAGTACGTTGGCTTGCAATTCGCTCAAATTTGAGTTTATTTGTGGAAATTCATGACTACGCATGAATTGTTCAAACTAATTCAGTCATACAGCATGCATACTTTATGAATACATACTACCGATTTCTCATGGGAAGTGTGGTTTCTCAGAGCATATGCGTACCCTAACCATACACTTGTACTACTGCTGTATGCATATGGCTGTATTAATGTTTCAAACATGCAGAAGTACTAGTGTACAGGCATACAAAAATACACATAATTAGTGCCTGTAAAAGTACTAATTCTGCATTAATGAAACAGTATTAAAGCATTCTAACACATTTGATACATTTCAACATATGGCACATACGAGTACAAACAAAACGGTAGCATTTACATGTGCAAATCCATATCATGTAAAAACCCTGTTAGTGCCGAAAATATTGTCCCACAACACGTCCGTTCGCTAAAACTTTTGCATAAGACTGAAAATATTACGAACATTTTGTGATGCTGCATAGTAACCAAATAGATAAATGTATTTAAAGCAACAACAAAGTATGTTCGCTTACAGTTCGCCAGAATACAAACAAACTAATTCACTTGTTCGGATTAGGACAGTCCGCCCACTTTAAGCTGAAATAGCAGAAAATAAAATTTATTAAAAAAGAATAAATAAAACGAGAACAAATAGAATAGCATCGATTGCAACAAAAAAATAAGAATAATTGTAGAATTGAGCTACAATTAAGCAAATCACAACAATAACAGTTAACTTATAAATACACAATTCAAAATATACTCACTTCTAAGTATCCATCCCATTTTATTGTCTTAAAAACAACCACTAAACCTAACTCAGTAATTAACTCCTTAACCCTAACTCAATAAAATCCAGAAATCGCAATAGGGTCCGATTTTGACGCAAAGTCCTATGAGAGCATAAAACGAGGCAGCTCAAAATCAAGGTGTGATCGAGACCTGAAAAAGTTAATTTTTGAAACCAATTGGCTAGAGATATTTTGCTATAAATGGTCACCTTCTATCGCTACAGAACAAACTGAGTCCCTATTAAATGTTAAAATCGCATAACTCGAACAAAATTGGGAAATGGAATTAGATACGTACCAAACCGTTTATCCGTCAGACCCTTACTTGCAAGTAAGCGAATTGGTAGAGCAAAAATTCGACAAATGCAACGACTGTTACCAAAATTGCAAAGCACAAATGATTGATGCTCTTGAACTTTTTAAACCCAAAACTCCCAACCCAAGCTCAAAAACCCCGCCAAATACTGATAATAGAGCAGAATCTTTTGGCGTTTACCTCCAAATTCCACTATGCGATACCCAAGATTTTTATGGTGGTTATGAGGAATGGCCAGCCTTTAGAGACATGTTTAGAGAAGTCTGCAAATTAATCCCAGCTCAAAAATTATGACATGTCAGATATAAAACCAAATGTCAAGCAGTTGTAAATGATGAAAGCTTCGAGCTCGCTTGGGAAGCTTTGCGATCGCGATATGAAAATCGCAGAATTATGGTTGATAACCAGCTCAAAAGGCTGGTAAACCTAGCTTCAAGTTTCAGGGAAAATAACCAAGCTATGGAAAACTTGTAAACGAGTATAAATAACTGCCTTCCCGTACTTAAAATCTGCATCTTTGGTCCGAGATGGATTCATATTTGACTACGAGGTATGAAGTAGGAGAAAGGTTAAATGCCCACTGGCCTTCAAAAACTAAACCCCCGCAAAACCCAACCTCAAAATTAAACCACAATCCGAACCCTAAGCAAAGTTTTCAAAGCTTCAACCCCAAATTCAGGGGTCGAGCGAAATGCAGGGTGTGAATGAAGCGTTACATAGCATACAAGGGATCCTGTATGCCTAGCCACTCCCACATCAAGACCATGGTGCGCGAAGTGCATCTTTTTAGAGGTGGCCCTGTTTCTACCCAACACCATGGATCCAGAGTGTCATGCGTCACCGTGCCTATTGGAAGATTTGCAGTCAGGGGCTTTCCGACTCTATTCTAGCAGCGCCTCCCGGATACTTGTCCGCCTCCGGGAGTAACAGTGGACTTGCTGCGGCATGGGCCTCTGCCGTGGTCGACCGTTTTTCCCCCTTTCCTTATTTTCCGGCCACCGAAAGACCTCTGCTCAGTAGGTGGCCAAAGAACCAGAAAAATGAACACAAAAAATAAAGTAGCCTCGGAACCCTGGCAATTGCCGTCAAGGGCAAATACCCAAATACCCTAATGGAGATTCTGCGCTCTAACATGGCCACGCTTAGGAACTGGACAGAGAGTAGGGGACTCGGAGTAAACCCCGAGAAAACCGAAGCAATTCTCTTCACAAGGAAACACAGGCTTCCCAAAGTCTCCCCGCTAATCTTTATGGGTGTGGAGATATCCTTGAAGGAGAATGTTAAGTATCTAGGAATCATATTAGACAGGAAACTAACGTGGAAACCTAATATAGAGGAAAGAGTAAGGAAGGCCAACGTTGCATTAAAAACATGCAAAAAAGCTACACAGCTCGGTGGTCAGGCCAATACTCTTATATGGAATACTTGTATGCTGGCCATCAGCTCAAAAGGCAAGTTACCTAAAACTATTGAGTAAGGTCCAAAGAACAGCGTTTCTATGCATTTCAGGTGCCTTAAGGACCACCCCAAATAAGGCGCTGGAGGTGATTACCAATTTACCCGCAATAAACCTGGTGGGAAAATACGCGGCCGCCGATTCAGCGCTCAAACTAAGAAGTATGGTGCTATGGAAGGATCGGCGGTTTGGTCACGCTTCCATACTTCACACTCTGGATAGTTACAACCAAGAAGTTGACTACTCCGCTCCCAAGCCAATCTTCGATAGGCTCTTTAAGACGAGCATCCCGTCAAGAAGAGAATGGCAAACACCAAGACCAAGGATACGGGGGGAATTGAATATTTACACAGATGGATCCAAGCTACACAATAGGGTTGGCTACGGAGTTTTCTCTAAGGAACTATCCGTCCGTATTCCGGACCACTGCAGTATATATCAGGCAGAAGTTTTAGCTATAAAGGAGGTGGCTGGTACCTTAGTACACATGCCGTAACGAAGACTACGATTAATATTTTCTCGGATAGCCAGGCGGCCTCGCAGCTCTAAACGATATTAGCACCGTGTTCAAGGTCAGCCTCATATGGGTTCCAGGACACAGAGATATTGAAGGAAACTGCAGGGCCGATGAGCTAGCCAGGAAAGGTACGAATCTACCCCTATGTGAAAACAAGGACACTATTGGGATACCCATGGCAACCTGCAAATTAGAACTTAGAAATCGCATGATCCAAGAGGCCAACAGGTCATGGCTAGAGGAGGGCACATGTAGAACAACCAGGCTGCTTTGGCTGCAAATAGAAAAGAAAAAGACGAAAAAGTTGCCGTGCCTCTCAAGAGAGGACATTGCGAAGGTCATGGCTTGTGTAACCGGACATTGGCTATTTGGCAGGCACTATTCAAGACTTGGCATTTTCTCCCACGAATATTGCAGAAGTTGCAGAGATGAGGAAGAGGAAGAAACCGTGGAGCACTTCTTCTGTGGTTGCCCAGCTCTGGCCAAGAGGAGAGCAAGCATTTTAGGCAGGCCCTTCTTTAGCTCTCTTACGGAATTATCACGCGTAGGAACAAATCCGATTATACGCTTTATAAGAGCCTCAAATTGGTTCTCTGAAGAAGAGTCACCGAGGTTCCCGTGTTCTGTAGTGGTACCACAATGGACCTTCAAAAGGTCTAAGTGAGTTGGTAATTTGAACCGACTGCCACATCAACCTAACCTAACCTAACCTAGCCTCGGAACCCTGCACGGGTAGTGCCGCCGCTGGACACGGCGATGAAAAGTCCAAAACACTAACCACCTCGGAAACGGCATCAACGGAACCGAGAGAGCCTAAACGGCCCATGCAGCTTCGGGCTACCGCAGAAGCTGAAAGGATTGCTAAACCCCCCAGAGGGAAAGCAAACCTCCAGGGATGTCGGTGGAACTATACACCATGAGGGAAAGTCGAAGCCGGTGGAAAAGCTGCGGAAGTCCCCCTCTCCCATGCCATCCAGGGCACACTGAAATCGCAAGGTGAAGTGGTCGAGCACAAGTCCTCCACGGACAGGCAGAGGAACACTCCCGCGAGTAAATCCTCGACGACCGGTCCAATGACCTCGATCTGCGCCCCGGCTGCTCCAAAGCAGCAATCAGAATTTCGCCCTCCGTCAGGGCCCAGCGTGACCAAAGGGCAGCCCCTAAGGTCATCAAAAGACTGGGGGTCATCCCGCATGACCAACTGACGGAGGAGCAAAAAGCCTCTCTCAAGTGGGCCATGGGAGTCTTCGCCGCCAGCGACAAGCGATCCTCCGGGAAGGGCGGGAAGGCAAACCACCCATTCGGGAAAACTTAAGGAAGGACCTTGCCTCCAAGAGACAGCAATCTCAGGACAACACCTCGAGTGGTTCCAAGAGGCACCGGCTAACCGTCAGTGAAGACGCCAAAGAGCACCTCACACTGGCGGTGTTGGACAAGGGTCATCCGGACGGCCACATTACCACGGACAACTGGTAGTCTGTCCTTAAGTGTTTAAGAAGGGTGTATAAAGGGATACTCCAGAAGTACCCCGGCCCTGCACCAGTCGTCCGGGATGCCGGATCGTATCAAGGGCGAATTAAGCTGGTAGAGAGCGCCGATGAACGCACGGTCCTGCTCTATAAGGAAGCAAGACGGGCAACGCCTCAAACGGACCCGCTCCTTCAGATATTATTCCGGACGAAGGGGCCAACAAAACAGGCAACGCTTCGAGTGGACCTACAGCACCCGAGTCGGCATCGGTGACAAGCAGCGCGGGGTACATAGGAAACACCACGAGTGGACCTGTGGACCCACCCAAAGAATGTATCCGATATCGCGACAGATACTGAGAGCGACACGGGATCAGTATCTACCTACGTAGGGTTGGTCTACAGTCGGTGGGCAACGCTGTAGGACGACTAGCTTCTGGTATCCGAACCGGAGGAGGAGGAGAATGACATCACAGTCATTGCTACCGCCGAACGCAGGGAGCAATGGGCATGAGGATGGTGCAGATCCTACAAATTAATCTTCACCAATCCAAGGCAGCCATGGCTGCTCTCCTTCTTCGCCTCAGTGATAAAGCTGAGGACTTGATTCTAGTCCAAGAACCTTGGAGCGTCAGAAACAAGGTTTTCGGACTAACCTCAGATGCCTACCAGGTGGAAACAGCTCCAGTGATAAGTAGGATCAGAGCTTGCAAAGTATATTCTCATTTTTTACTCTCCCAATACAGCGACGAGAGCATTGTCTGCATCAGCGTCCAACTGAAGGAGAGCTCGATCTGTCTGGCAACAACCTACATGGCCCACGATAGCCATGTTTTTCCACCCTTTAGACTGGAAGAAGCTGTGAAACTCTGGACATCACCCTTGTGTCAAGTGGTTTGTCTGATCGGATAAGGGCCTGGCAGGTGTCCAAAGAACACTTATTTTCTGCCACCTTGACATTAGTTTCAATCTCAATTTTGATCCTGCTCCTTTAACAGCATACAGGAACAGAAAGCCTCTCTACGCAGATACGCTTCTCACGATAATTCCTGCTTATCGTTAAGACCTGACGAAGCGAGTCTCTTTAATAGGAAGGGTGTTTCTCTTTGTGAGCTGGTCTCATCGTCAAAAATTTATGAAGCAGTGAACTTTGTGACAAATGCCTGTAATGCTGCTTTCAAAGCCTCTTACCCAAGCACTCTCCCGAAGGGCAAAAAGAAATCGGAGTTGTGGAATCATGAAATTCAGCACTGAGGAGAAACAGCAGAAGGCTTTTCAATTACGCTAAGCGAACAGGTCTTTGGCAATCCTACAAAGATGCACTCAAAGTTTTTAAGAAGGCCATAACGAGGGCGAAACGCGCATCTAGGTAAAACTTCTGCAACAACATAGAAGAAAACTCCGAAGCCAACAGGCTGAGGAAAGTTTTCTCGAAATCCTCTCCAAGTATGAACTCTATCCAGAAGCCTAACGGTGATTGGACGACATCATGTAACGAAATGCTGGAGGTCCTCATGAGCACTCACTTCCCAGGCTGCTTGGATGACAACTCCGGCTCTTCGCCCGATCCTAGGACCTACTTGTCTCTGGGTGATATCGTTAGGGACGTCGTAAGTGATGAGAGGGTGAAAGGGGATTTAATGTCCTTTCAGCCCTACAAATCTCCGGGCCTTGACGGAATCTTTCCCGCTCAACTACAGGAAGTGACGGACATACTGTGCCGCCTGCTTTCTCAGATTTTTACAGCCTGCCTAACCCTGACTCACATACCACATGAGTGGACAAAGGCAAAAGCTGTATTCATAGCACGCATAGTACACTGGTTGTACACAGCTGTGATAGACCCATCGTTTTCTACGGGATCACCGTATGGTGGCCTGCGCTAAACAATACTTTGTCCAGAGGCAAGGTGAGACGGGTGCAGAAGACGGCTGCCATGCTAGTCACGGGAGCACTGCCCACTACGCCTACCAAATCTCTGGAAATAATGATAAATCTTCCACCTGTGGATCTCTACTGAAAATTTCGGGCCGGCTGCAGTGCGGCCAGGTTAAATACAATCCAGCCGAGGACAGACCTTAGTTTCGGACACGAAAAAGTACTTCAAACTCTACCGGATAATCTACGACAGATAGATTATACCACTCCTCTAATCTGTTTAGACAACAAATTCTCCACAAGAATCCCAAAGAGAAACGAATGGGAAGGGGCCACAGACCTGAACCCAGGGTCAACGGTCATATATACAGATGGTCCCAAGCTTAACAAAAGAGTGGGTAGCGGGAGCTACTCTGACGAGCTCGCGCGAAACCTCAGTTTTCGCTTACCATTGTAGTGTTTTTCAAGCAGAGTTAAACGCCATAATGGAGGAGGCTCGGTGGTTCATAACCTACGCCCCTGCTGAACGGCCTATTGCTATCTATTTTGACAGCCAGGCTGCTATCAAATCTCCCAATTCTAACGGAACAATGTCCAAAGTAGCCATAGAATGCAGGAAGATTCTCAACCTGCCGGCATGAAAATGCTCCTCGACTGTTGTATGGGTCCCTGGACATAGGGACATTCCTGGCAACTGCCTAATGGACGAGCTGGCAAGGAGGGGGACGGAAATATCTGAAGTTAATTCTACTCAGAATGGGGGCATACTTCTAACCTCCTGAAAACACAGCCTAAATGCGGTACTCGTCGAGGAGGTAAATATCAGGTGGGCTGTGGAAACCATCTGCCACACTACCAGGAAAATGGGGCCAAAGATTGATGTGAAGCGATCCATAACTCCTTCCCGGCTGGACTGCTCCTCTTAGATTAGTAGTCGTGGTAATCACCCGACACTGCCTGATGGGCACACGGAAAAAGGCTAGGATACCCCACCAACGATTTCTGTCGCAGTTTCAGGGACGAGGAAGAGATGGATACCGTCAAACACTATCTCTGCCATTGTCCCGCCTTGGCCAAGACGCGCAACCGATTCTTCAACAAGTACTTTCTAGATTGTTTAGCCGATGTGAACTCGGCGAACGTCCTCGAATTTTGTTCTATATAAAACGCTCTTGGTGGACCAACTACTAAGGAAGGGAAAGAAATAAATGGTTTCGGCTAGTGGTATCACAACGGGCTTTTCCAGCCCACGTGCGCTCCGCGCTCTGCCAATACTTCGGCCTAGAGCGAAGCTAAGCCAAAAATAAGGATCTGAAGGAGACATAATCCGAAGTCTTGGGAGAATATGATACACTGCAACACATGGAACTTGCAACACCCCAGGAAATCATTGAAAATGGAAAGTACTTCTCTTTCTACCTTCCACACCACGCAGTCTTACGCTCAGAAAGTAAAACCACAAAGGTAAGAGTGGTTTTTAATGCATCAAAGTCCTCCAGTTCAGGTCACTCTCTAAATGCCGTGCTCTACACTGGCTCCACTCTTCAGCCCGATTTATTGCTGCTAATACTAAACTGGATACTCTATAAGTTTGTGTTTAATAGCGGCATTGAAAAAATGTAGCGCCAAATGCGAGTCCACGAAAACGACCGCGATTTTCAAAGAATCGCTCTTCGAAAGACCTGCGAAGACCAAATAAGTGACTTCAGACTTAAAACAGTGAATTTGAACTTAAACTGCGCTTCTTACCTTGTTAAACGAACACTCCATCAAGTTGCTCAAGAGTCTTCGCACAAATTCCAATTATGCGAAAAAATTTCAAAGCAGGAAACATACATTGATGATATATTTTCTGGAGTACATGATACAGAAACTGCAGAGAACACTTTAATCCAATTTTTCCAAGCTCTAAACTCAGCAGGATTTTCCCTAAAGAAAATTACCGCAAACAGCGCCAAACTACTCAAAAAAATGCCCAAAGAAAACCTCTTGGATTCGAATTTCCCAAAATTAGACGCTTTTAGCACCACAAGGACTTTAGGAATTCGATGGAATGCAGCTTCCGGCTCATTCTCCTATACATTCAGCAACAAAGCGGTAAATCCTCTCGACAGTTGCCAAACTGTTTGACCCGGCAGGATGGCTATCGCCTATAATGATTAGAGGAAAAATCCTCCTGCAGACACTTTGGAAAGCGGGAAATGACTGAGACGAATGTGCCAGGCCCAATTTGCATAATATGTGGTGCAAATTTGTTGAAAACCTATGCGAAGTTGGAAAGATAGAAGCTCCCCGTTGCATAGGATTCTCACCCACTTATAACATCCTAATTCATGGATTTTGCGATGCGTCACATGAGGCATATTTATTTATTTATTTATTTTTGTCTACGAATTTACAATTCTTACAGACTAAGCATAGGTAAATTTAAAAGTAATGTTAATTACAATACAAAAAGCAGTCTTTAAATAGTACTATTTTTACTTAATAATGTTTTTACTTGGGAACTAAAGCCAAATTTAATGGATGAGAGGTCGAGGTCCAAAGAAACAAAGAGCTTATTCAATTCGACGAGAGTTCTATTAACCGGGGCATTGAAGCTATAAGTGAATACCATACTTTGTTAAAGCTATTTCCACACAATCACACACAATTCCACCGGCAAAACGCTCGCATATTTTGGGATCATATTGCAACCAAAAATGCAATTGCGCTGCACGCGCATCCGCCGTCATAGCTAAGGAAATTAAACACCTTAGTTGAGCGAAAAACGCGCAACTAACAAACCAAACACTTCAGGTGAGGGAAACACGCGCAATCCCCATTCTACTGACCAGGCATCTTTGGTCACGTAGGCCTGCTCAGGCTTAGGTTAGTTTGTAAGCGGTAGCTTAAAGATAAGTTAGTCTTGAACTCACTCGCGAGCTAAAGGCACATAGTGCCGCCTAACAGAGTTCGGAATAAATAAAGATTAAAACTTAAACTTAAGTCTCGCGTTTTATTTGGCGCCCGAAGTAAGGGACCGCGCGAAAAAGTGACGCGGACAAATGAAAGAAATATAATAATAAATAAAACATACTATTGGAACAGGCCCCTTAGTAGCGAGGAAAATTTTTATCCTCGCAAAAAGGATGGACCGTATAGTCCAGCCTACCAATAGCAAACAATTAGAAGAAATCATAAAAAATATAAAGCAAAAAGTTATAAACAGCAGTTAAGGAAAATCGTCAAAAAATATTGCTCAATATTATAACGGGTGATTTTTTTGAGGTTAGGATTTTCATGCATTAGTATTTGACAGATCACGTGGGATTTCAGACATGGTGTCAAAGAGAAAGATGCTCAGTATGCTTTGACATTTCATCATGAATAGACTTACTAACGAGCAACGCTTGCAAATCATTGAATTTTATTACCAAAATCAGTGTTCGGTTCGCTTTACGTCCGATTTATGGTCTACATAATCGACCAAGTGAGCAAACAATTAATGCGATTGTGACCAAGTTTCGCACTCAGTTTACTTTATTGGACATTAAACCAACCACACGAATGCGTACAGTGCGTACAGAAGAGAATATTGCGTCTGTTTCTGAGAGTGTTGCTGAAGACCGTGAAATGTCGATTCGTCGCCGTTCGCAGCAATTGGGTTTGCGAAACACATTTCGAACCGAACACTGATTTTGGTAATAAAATTCAATGATTTGCAAGCGTTGCTCGTTAGTAAGTCTATTCATGATGAAATGTCAAAGCATACTGAGCATCTTTCTCTTTGACACCATGTCTGAAATCCCACGTGATCTGTCAAATACTAATGCATGAAAATCCTAACCTCAAAAAAATCACCCGTTACATGATTAGTTGGCATCCCTATTGTATTTCATTGTTCAATATAAATAGTTATCGATTTTGTAATATTTTTTACCATCTCTAATAAAAGAAAGGACCTCATGTTTTTTTTTGGTTTTTGGATAACCTCAACGTACAACGACTTTGCTACATATTTTGGTGCCTCCTGTGAGGACTTGAGAATTTTTTTTTTATCGACATGGCGGAGCTGAATTTACGACTGGCTGCAGGCAATGCAATTGAAAAGGCTGCAGAAAGAATTCGACTTAATTTCGCGAATTGGGACAAGTGTCAGCTGGAGCAGGAGCTGACTGCACTCCGCTCACATTTTGCAAAGTTTGAGGTTAACCACGATAAACTAGTTAGCAATGCCACGGCTGAGGAATTGGCTCTACACGAGGCCCTATTGCAAAAGGTAGAAGTCCTCTACAATGATGCAGTGATACTCATCTCTCGGCAACTAAAGGCAAACTCTCATGTGAAGCCCACAACATCACTAGAGACTACGGAACACTCAGCGTTTGGGTTAAAATTGGAAGGCCTTGAATAACAGGTACAACAGCAGACGGCACCTGGCCGAAATCCATGTCACCCGGTTTCTGCGCCTGCAATCCGCATCCGACGATAAACAAAAGGCGCTATTGGTTCCAGTGGACAGCGTGCGTGAGTCGTTCCGGGCTTTGGAAGTCATGAAGCTGCCCGTGAGTTCTTGGGATGCTATTATGGTACCTATAGTGCTCTCGAAAATTCCAACCACCGTTCAACGCCACTGGAATCTGAGCTTGTCAACATCGGAGATTCCTAACTTGGAGGAATTGCTGAAATTTTTGGAAAGGCGTGCGCATAGACTTGCCTGTGATTCGGTTGCTGCTATTGTCCCTCGAAAGATCGGGACCGCCCTGCCGGATGGACGCAAAGGGAATCGCTCGTTACAAACCCATCTCGCCAAGGCTGGAGAAGGGACATGTGTTAAGTGTGTGGGAGAACATCGTATCATGCGCTGTCGTGCATTACTAGAGCTGGGACCGGAGGAGCGCTTCAAGGCACTGAAAGCTACCGACTTGTGCTTCAATTGCTTGAAGAGGGGTCACATGACCCGTCAATGCACTTCAGGTGGATGTAAACGTTGCGGCCGAAGGCACAATACTTTATTTTGCCGTGAAGACCCATCCAACTCATCCGTCGGGGCACCAAAGCGCGACTCTTTAAAGGGTAAACCATTAGTTTCATGCTTGACTTACGGTCATCCTACGGTACTGTTAGCAACGGTCTGTGCTTATGCTATTGGAGACTCGCATCAACGTCGCCTTGCACGAATTCTCTGCGATCCAGGTTCGCAGGCAAGCTTCATAACTGAGAGATTAGCAAATCAATTACAACTACGCAGGTTCAGACATAATGTAGCAGTAGAAGGTATCGGGGCATCGAACCATACGCGTACTTCAGGTAGTGCGCAACTCACTTTGAAATCTCACCTTTCGAACTTTGCGATCAACCTGAATGTTCTGATTATTCCTTCAATCACCTCGCCAACGCCAGGGGTTCATATTGTTACTTCTGGATGGACCCATTTGCACGGACTTCCGCTTTCGGATCCTCACTTCGGTACTCCAGCCCCTGTCGATATTCTCCTCGGAGCGGATGTTTGGGACATCATTGTGGAGGCAGGCATTATCAGTGGTAAGGCGAATCAGCCGCATGCCCGATCCACTCGTTTTGGTTGGGTGGTATTTGGCCCAGCTACCGAAGCAAATTTGACTGAATCACCTTTCCAATCACTCCACGCGCAAATCGATGAGTCTGAAACGCCGTTGGATGAGCTCGTTCACAAATTTTGGCAGTGGGAGGAACTTCCTTCTTTGGCGCATAGTGTCAACACCAGCGAATGTGAACGCATTTTTGCCGCGACACATTCCCGCAATAGTGAAGGGCGATATGTGGTCCACTTACCGTTCCGCAGCACATTAGCGTCTCTGGGTGATTCCCATACATATGCACTACAGCAATTCCTACGGATAGAAAAAAGACTGGCATCCAATGAGGATCTGCGTTCGAAGTACGTAGATTTTATGCGAGAATATTCAGCTTTAGCACACATGGAGCCCGTAACAACACATCCTTCGACAGCGTACTACATCCCTCATTATGCTGTGTTGGGAAAATTTAGGGTGGTTTTTAACGCCTCGGCCCGGACTTCCAGTGGGGTATCCTTAAATGATGTTCAAATGGTTGGACCTCAAATTCAAGAGCCTTTGCTTAATATTTTGTTTCGGTTTCGACGATATCGGGTGGCGCTGACGGCGGATATTGAGAAAATATTTCGGCAGGTACTTGTCACTGCTCCGCACCGCAACTATCAGCGTATTTTGTGGCGTGAACGTCCAGTCGAGCCGATTGGAATATACCAGCTGACTACCGTTACGTATGGTATGGCATGTAGCCCGTTTAACGCTTTACGCGCACTCCATCAATGCGCTAATGACAATCAAGCCCTCGTAGTAGATCCCCGACGGGCTGCAGAAGCTCAGAACATAATACTTTCCTCCTTCTATGTTGACGACTTCCTGTGATACTTGTGACGAAGCCCTGACGGTTGCCCGAAATGTGGATACCATATTATCTGCCGGAAAGTTCAGGTTAAGGAAGTGGAACTCCAATTACGCTGAGGTTCTGCATACATTGAACGAGACAGAGAAGCCAACACCGGAGTTGAACATTGGACCTCCGGACTTAACGGTACTTGGATTGCGATGGGATCCATCTTCTGATCAACTGTTTTTTAGGCTCAACTTTTCTTCGTTGTCAGGTCCAACAAGCAAACGGCGTGCTCTTAGCGAAGTGGCACGACTATTCGACCCAACCGGCTTAATCGCACCAGTTATGGTCATGGGAAAGATTTTTATTCAGACCCTCTGAAAGACCGACCTCAGCTGGGATTCTCCACTACCTGAAAATTTGTGTGAAGAATGGTTGCGTTACCGATCGAGCTGGCTAAAGATGTCACCCAATGATATGGTCGAGATTCACGGGTTCGAAGATGCCAGTACACGGGCGTATGCAGCAGTGATCTATGTCAAAACAACATCATTGGATGGCTGCTCTACTGTGTCACGTTTGACGGCGCGCACAAAGGTTGCACCATTGCGAGGGGCAACAATACCTCGCTTGGAACTCAGCGCGGCGTATCTACTTGCTGAGACGTTCTACAACATTCGCCAAGCGCTGATATTTGGAGATGTGACGTACTACATGTGGTCGGCCTCCACTGTTGCGTTGGCATGGATTCACAAGTCACCATCAACTTTAAAGCCATTCGTTTCGAAACGAGTAAGCAGGATTCAGGAGTTTACTGAGCCGGGCAGGTGGTTCCATGTACGCTCTGACAACCAGCTGATTGCGCCAGCCGAGGTATGTTGGTTCGCGAACTGCAAGATCATGATTTGTGGTGGAAGGGACCACAATTCCTTCGTATAATTCGGAATGTTGGAGATAACCCTGTTGTGCCGACGCTTGAAGAGATGGCCGTCGTACAAGAGGAAGAAAGGGTTGCGACTTTGCTGGTTGGCATATCCAATCCGCCCCGGCTCACAACTCGCCGAATCGATGGACAGCTCATTCTGCTAACAGAGCGGTATAGCTCCTTACAACGTCTTCTGCATACAGTTATATACGCCCTTCGTTGGCTGCCTAAGTTCAAATGTTATAGACGTCATCCGATCCGCGCAGAGGAAATCGAAGAGGCGCTTTTCAGGTTATTGTTATTGGAGCAAGGTAATCATTTTTCGCAAGAAATTAACCATCTGAAGATTCATTCCAGGATACCGAGGGGAAGCCCTTTGAGCCCTTTGAACCCGCACTCGGATGACCGCGGTATTTTAAGAGTAGGTGGTAGAATTCGGCGGTCGAATTTGCCCTATGAGTCAAGGTTTCCGATCATCGTACCTAAGAAAAGTGCACTCGTTATTTTATTGATCCGTGATGCACATGTCACGACACTCCACGGAGGTGTACAATTGACCCTACAGTTCTTGCGGCATCGTTACTGGATTCGCCAAGCACGACAAGCGGTTCGTACTTATCTACATCGTTGTACTATATGTCGTCGACATAAAGGAGTTACTATGGTGCAGCAGATGGCGGCTTTACCCGGGCAGCGTATTCAAGCCGCACGCCCTTTCTCGAAGTCTGGAGAGGACTATTGTGGACCTTTTACACTTCGCACTGGCACAAAACGTTCACGCACTACTGTGAAGTCTTACCTGGCGCTTTTTGTATGTATGGTTACGAAGGCTGTGCACATAGAGGTGGTAGACGATTTTTCCTCGAAATCATTCCTCGTGTATGGACCTATACAGTGACAATGGTACCGCATTCGTTGGAGCCAACCGAATACTGAAGGAAGATCTCGCAGAGTGGCACAATGACTACGTCCAGCAGGTTATTGCTCACCTGGGAACGAGATGGCATTTCATTACCCCAAGTGCGGCACACCAAGGTGGGTTATGGGAGGCTTCTGTGAAATCTGCCAAACGTCACTTGTCTAAGGTAGTTGGGGCGCAAACCCTGTGGCCAAATCAGCTTCATACTCTAGCCGTGAAAATTGAAGCGTGCCTTAACTCTCGGCCACTTTACCCACTAACGGATGACCCCGAGGATCAATATGCGCTAACTCCAGCACATTTTTTAATAGGGGAACCTATTATAGCTGTACCGGAACCAGACCTTATCGACGTGCCACCTAATCGGCTAAAGCAGTGGCAATGGCTACGACAGCTACATCAAAATTTTGGCAGCGGTGGAGTGCAGAATACTTGACAACTCTGCAGCGTCGATCAAAATGGTGTTCAAAGGAAGAAAACATCCGACTGGGCGATGTCGTTCTTGTGAAGAGAGAGGCACTGCCTCCGACATGCTGGAGATTCAGACGAGTGGTGGAAGTACATCCCGGGATGACGGCTGACGGATTGATTCGCCACGTCACACTAAGGACAGCAAGTGGGCTGTGCACCCGTGCAATTCAGAAGCTCGTTCGGCTTGTAGATTTCGAACCGAATGGTTCGACCGGGCAGGATGTTCAATATTATACATGATTAGTTGACATCCCTATTGTATTTCATTGTTCAATATAAATAGTTATCGATTTTGTAATATTTTTTACCATCTCTAATAAAAGAAAGGACCTCATGTTTTTTTTTTGGTTTTTGGATAACCTCAACGTACAACGACTTAGCTACAAATATAAAGCAAAAAGGTATAAACAGTTAGCAGTTAAAGGAAAATCGTAAAAAAATATAAAGCAAAAAGTTATAAACAGTTAAGACATACAGTGACTTTAAAAAGATATAAAATTAATAAATAAAGCAATCATGTTGACCCCCTTCATCTTTACAACAAAAAATAGAAAGCAAAAAATAGTAACACAAAAAAAGTTATAAACAATTATAAACAGTTAAGCTCTAAGTGACTTTGGTAAAAAAGGGGAAAAAATATAAATTAAAATAAATAAATAAAAGCAATCTCCTTTACCCCCATCATCCTTACAACAAAAAATAGAGAGCAAAAAATAGTAACAAACAGTTAAGCTTTAAGTGACTTTGGTAACAATATAAAATAAATAAATAAATAAAAGCAATCATCTTTACCCTCATCGTCTTTGCCCGTCATCTTTACACCAGACTTTATCTCCATTGTGGAAAACCAGTAAGGAATGATGCAGATCCCGAAGGAATTATTACTATTCCTTTCCCTCAAACTTCTTCTGCGCAATGTCTCAGTCGAGGTGCTCGACTACTCTCAAGCAGAAATCGTTACCATCGAGAATGGCATCGGAAAGGTGCAAACAGGTATCTACAGAATCCTCCATTACATCAACCTAACCGAATATTCCTGCATACTGGAAGACATAAATAGCCACTTCGTACAAAATATTCCACCTTCCCATCCTCTACACCCATTCATTGCAGAGGAAATAAAAATAACTAATTTTATTTTATGTTTGTAGGCTATTCTGATCTTTTCAGTTCTGGTGCGAATAAAACTACTTTATTCCACTTTTCACCCGACGTTTCGCTAAAACTTTTTTAGCATCCTCAGGGGTAGTGTTTATTTTATCTGTTACAACAAATATACAAAAATACAAAAAAACATACACATTAAGTATTAACCGAAAAAAACAAAAATGTATACATATATAACAACAAATTGAATTTAATGACAAACCAACTTACATTGTTTAGATATTCAAACATAGATATGTATATGTATAAATACTTAATCACTAAAAAAGAAAATATATCCATACCACTTGATGTGGTAGATTTGTCAGTACTGAAAATTTCATTTTTGTAAACAAGTTACAGAGAACGTATATTTATAGAGAAGGACCAAGAACTGTGAATGCCACATTTTTCGAGCCAACAAAACTGGCGAAGCGCATTTTAAGAGGGACAAATATTTGGAATACTTAACAGCGAAAGCAAAATACAAAGCAGAAAAGAAGAATATTAACAGAGCTAAATCTCACGAGAGCGTTTGGACTGTTAATTAAATATGAATATTGATGATTTTGTGATATTTTGGAAAGTGTTAGATTTTTTGTGAAAATAATTGTTTTAGTAAGAAAATTAAATTTTTTCGTTGATTTGTACAAGTAACATGCAATTAAATCGAAAATATTATATAACATTTTCCGATTTTTGTGATATTTTTTTAATGATTGCAAATAGAAAACTCTAGTGTTTGCGTTTTTTGTAAAAACATTTTTTGACAAAAAAAATCCTATTCCGGTTATTTCTACAAATATCGTGAAAATAAATCGAAAATGTTATATAGAATTTTTTCGATTTTTGTGATATTTTGTTAGATTTTCAACTTTAAAACTTTTTTGGTGTAAGCCTTTTTTGTAAATAGATTTGTAGGGAAAAAAATTTCTTTTCGGTGATTTGTACAAATAACGTTACAATAAATCGAGAATATTATATAACATTTTCCAATTTTTGTGATATTTTCAAGTAAAAAACTGTATTAGTATTGGATTTAAAAAAAAAATCATATTAGATTTTTTTTAAGGTCTCTCGCTAAACTAGGCCGAAACTATTTGAGACATTTTTCAATATTTTCTATATTTATGGAAATAATTAAGTTTTTAATTATTTTCGACTGGGGAACTTTTTTTTTAAATACTAAAAATCTGTAAACGTCGGATTTTCCCAGCAATTAGCAAAAATCTTGCTAATCTAAGACGAAACTATTTGAGACATTTTTCAATATTTTCTATATTTATGGAAATAATTAAGTTTTTAATTATTTTCGACTGGGGAACTTTTTTTTTAAATACTAAAAATCTGTAAACGTCGGATTTTCCCAGCAATTAGCAAAAATCTTGCTAATCTAAGACGAAACTATTTGAGACATTTTTCAATATTTTCTATATTTATGGAAATAATGCAGTTTTCAAATCTTTTCTAATAAAGTCGTGTAAGAAGTTGCCATTCGATGGGTGGCACCTTCGCTACTCATGTGCATATTTGTCCCCCACATTGTCATTTACATATCTAATTTATTAATAACTAAACCTAAATTTATAAAGCACATATTTGTAAACTTCATTTCATTACCTATTTCTGCTACCAAATTTTTCATGCATCCAAAAANTCGTCTTCCCCGCGCCGCTTCCATCTACACAAATTATTCAATTTCTGCGAATCGCCACTAGATTGGCACGTGCGCGAAACCAGTAACCCTACGTTTGCGAAATATTTAGATTTTCACATAACTTTGCATTTAATAAAGCAAAACTTGTACATTTTGTATGGAGAATAATAACAATTAATTTAAAATTCTGATTGTAACCATGTTTTCGACGATACATGTAACTTTCATGAAGATTAA
>NW_016158532.1:0-150 GCF_001687245.7 Rhagoletis zephyria | reverse complement strand
TGTTTAGATATTCAAACATAGATATGTATATGTATAAATACTTAATCACTAAAAAAGAAAATATATCCATACCACTTGATGTGGTAGTTTTGTCAGTGCTAAAAATTTCATTTTTGTAAACAAGTTATGTATGCGGCCGCAATGTTGTCT
>NW_016158531.1:122758-126577 GCF_001687245.7 Rhagoletis zephyria | reverse complement strand
GTCAAAGATTCAAAGTACAAATTTTTCATATAATGAAACTAGTTCATATCTTTTCTACTTTTACTTGTAATATAAACATTTCTAAAATAAATGTATTTTTTGATTGTTCTTCGTATTTTCTGTCTTTTTAGTGCCTTATTTTGCTTTTTTTGCANCCTTTTCCTGCCTTTTTCGCTATTTTGTTTTGCCTTTTTTGCAATACCTAGTGCCTTTTCCTGTCTTTTTCGCTATTTTATTTTGCCTTTTCCAGCCTATTTCGTTATTTTATTTTGCCTTTTTTATAGGTTTTTAGGTCCTAAAAATCCGTTCCCTGGTGATCAGTTATGAAATATAAAAATCTTTCAAGAGTGGTTGTTAAATTTTTAAAATAAAATAATCACATTTTTGAGACGAATTAAATGTTAATGCACACTCAATTGGTTCAATCATTATAACTGAAATGTGTATATATGGAATCAGGGAAAGCTAAGTCGTGGACCTTCATAATCGAATATACTCTATCTCTTTAGCAGAAAAAAGGCAACTTCCATAAAATCCATTCTCTGTACATGACGCTCGTATCTATACTTTATTTTTGTCAGTATATATTTTTTTTGTATTCCAAAAATGCACACTACGGTTTTTTCCAAAATACTGCATTTACACTTTGCTGCCAAAATTTTTTAATATACAGTGTTCGTGGAAATGCGTTATGAATATGCATATATGTATATACTGTTACTGAAGCTCTGCCAAACACTAACATATGTGTAAGCGCCAATCTATTATTATATTATATACTGTTACGTAAAAAAAATAGAGACACGACATCTTGACCAGTTCTGACTATTTTCCTTTCGTTTGCTTAATTTTTTAATGAAGTCGTGTTAATTATATTATATTCAGCATCATGCAAATTTACATTTCAAACGTTGTAGAGAAATTGAAAAATTTCACAACAACAAACTTTGTATTCATAGTTTTTAGAAAAATTCACGTATATTAAGCTAGCAGACCATGGTCACGACGCACAACTCTAACCTTTTGGGTATTTAGTTGCTAATTAGTTACACTATTCCCGATTTAACTGCTCATTACGTTTAAAAGATACGTGTGATCTGCTAAGTTAAGTCTAAAGCTAGCAGACCATTGCTATATATCTTCGGAACCCGATAAGATATCAGAGTTATGCAAACGGCATATTTAGCTGCTAATCAGTTGCTTATTAGTTACACTATTCCAGATTTAGTAGCTCATTATGTGCAAACACTTGTACACTTGGAACATTTTTCCCCATAGTTGTTATACAATTTCAGTTTTCTTTTGGATTATAATTTATTTAATTGAACATAAATTAGAACCCTTGGAAAAGCCTTATATTTTGAAGATTTGTTTGCACTTTGTCGTTGTAAATCGTCGAACTCCATCCATGCAATATCCCCCCTTCTGTGAAAGCCGTATAATGGCCAGTTTGATTTTCGAGGAGTCTCTTTGGGTTGGAAAGCCTCCTGGGCCAATGTAGTTGACGATGCCTACTAAAAAGTAGTGGTAAGAGGCATCCAGTGGATCTTTTAATATTTCTATGTCATTGGGACGTTCTTCTCTTCGCAGTTGAATACTTGAAGTAATTTTGTGCTTACTATATTGAATTTAAAAAATTCGTTTAACGATAAATAGTACGGGAGCTACGTTACGTACGTTTTCGAGAAAGAATTTTAGGTCAGCTCGTTTTTTGAAATTTCTTTCCTTATTGTAATTATCAGAGGTCAAAAATAACCCTCTCCACTTTGAAAGTGTCCCAAAAAACCGCCACTATTTAAGACCAAAAATAACCCACAAAACAGAACAGGTGGTTTATTTTTTGTAGATGTGTGCTCCTCTCAGTGGGAAAGGGTTATTTGCAAATAATTTCCGTTGCTGTTGGTCCCAGACACTTATCGCTGGAAGAGAAAAAATAAGTGTTAGAGCGCGGTTACCCACGAACGTGTACCTAGGGTATCGTAGAAGTGCGTACAGACCATGATGCAATAGTACAAGGTGGTATCAGTTGTGACAGCTCGATTTGACACTGCCTTAGCTGAGTAGAATAAGAAGAAAAACGGAAAGAAATGAATCCCCATTTGGAGGAAAAATATAAGATTTCATATTTTCTTCTAAACAAAATTAGCTTTTTTATAGTATAAATAAGATATAATACCTTTTTGAGAAAACAAAATGCGTATACTGAAAAAAAAATAAAAAAAATGCAACTATATTATTAGGCAAAGAATTGTTAGGCACACTTGCAGAACATCCAGAGTTAAATATATAAATACAGAGTACAGTAGCTAAGAGTTAAATTTTTACATTACTAAAACCGACAATGTCTTGCAGCATTGAAAACTGACTCAGAGTTAAGTTACCCGAGGGATTTCTAAATTAAGTAGGCACGACTCTTTTTTTTGACGTTTATTTTGATTGTTTATATTTATTATTTGAAATTAAATATAAAACTTCTATTACAACCAGAAAAACTAAAGAATGGCAAATATTAAATAAAATTATATCTCGCTATGGTTGGATCAATACACATTCCTGTCCAAGCACATCAACTTTAAGAGGGACTTCTATTACTTGACCTGAATATGTACTCATTTATGTACCAAATCCATGCCATGGTAATTGAAACACTGCGGGCATGAAGATCTTCAGCTCATTTCTCTGCAAATTGGCCAGCGACACTTCTTCACTGCACACTTTCGGTGAATTTAAATCGCATATACACATTTTTTAACGCGAGACCAGTGTTGCCAGAAGTTTTTGGGCCGACCGGCTAGATTGGCAAAAAAAAGCGGCTAAAAACGGCTAAAATGTTTTAGTGAAATTTCACATAGACTCTGGCAAAAAACGGCTAAAATGTTTTAGTGAAAATTCACATGCTTTATTTAAATAAATCGCANAATAAGATATAATACCTTTTTGAGAAAACAAAATGCGTATACTGAAAAAAAAATAAAAAAAATGCAACTATATTATTAGGCAAAGAATTGTTAGGCACACTTGCAGAACATCCAGAGTTAAATATATAAATACAGAGTACAGTAGCTAAGAGTTAAATTTTTACATTACTAAAACCGACAATGTCTTGCAGCATTGAAAACTGACTCAGAGTTAAGTTACCCGAGGGATTTCTAAATTAAGTAGGCACGACTCTTTTTTTTGACGTTTATTTTGATTGTTTATATTTATTATTTGAAATTAAATATAAAACTTCTATTACAACCAGAAAAACTAAAGAATGGCAAATATTAAATAAAATTATATCTCGCTATGGTTGGATCAATACACATTCCTGTCCAAGCACATCAACTTTAAGAGGGACTTCTATTACTTGACCTGAATATGTACTCATTTATGTACCAAATCCATGCCATGGTAATTGAAACACTGCGGGCATGAAGATCTTCAGCTCATTTCTCTGCAAATTGGCCAGCGACACTTCTTCACTGCACACTTTCGGTGAATTTAAATCGCATATACACATTTTTTAACGCGAGACCAGTGTTGCCAGAAGTTTTTGGGCCGACCGGCTAGATTGGCAAAAAAAAGCGGCTAAAAACGGCTAAAATGTTTTAGTGAAATTTCACATAGACTCTGGCAAAAAACGGCTAAAATGTTTTAGTGAAAATTCACATGCTTTATTTAAATAAATCGCAAGAAACGAAAGACTAGTTAACACCATTAATTTATATCGAGTGTATATTCCTCATCATCAAATGAATCACTATTGTATATATCACCTGAATTCATTAATTTTAAGAGATCGTCATCTACAGTAAAATTATGGCAGCATTTTTCTTC
>NW_016158531.1:117315-119388 GCF_001687245.7 Rhagoletis zephyria | reverse complement strand
CAATAACCGGCCAATACTGGCATCTGTCTTTCAACTCGCCTCAGTCTTTCGAGAGACAAAAGTCTTTATATTTCGGCAACTATCTTGAAAGCTCGTTTCTGTATTTCGAATGAGTAATTGAAAGATGTGCTAATAGTGTTATTATATTTATTGTTTAGCAATAAGTTTTCTAAAAACTAAACGAAATGAAAAAAAAAATATTTTTTTTAAAACAGGATAAACTAAAGAAGGCGAAAAAAGATGAATCAAGAAAGTTTAAAAACGTTAAATAAAATAAAAAATATGATTTTTTTAAGCAATAAAACATAAAACATTTAGTTGAAAACAAATCCGTTGCCGAGGGTTGAACTCGGATCCCTTGAATGGCACGAAAGTGCTCTGCTCACTGGGCCATTGCCACTGTTACAGCAACGTTATCGAAATTGAAATTTATTGAAAACAAACCAAAAATTTCAAAATCATTCGTTAAAAAGTTAGGTAAAGGTTTTTGTTTACTTAAGTTTAATGTTCATTAAATGCCGTTAACGAAACACTAACTGACTCTGAGAGGGAATTTTTTCAAATCGTTACTGAGGGACACCTTAAGTAATCATTAAACGACTCTGAGTGCGGCTGTGAGAGGGAATTTTTTCAAATCGTTACAGAGGGACACCTTAAGTTATCAATAAATGACTCTGAGTGCGGCTGTAAGTTCCCGTTAGAGCTAATTTAAGGAACGTTTCTGAGTGCGGCTTAATATCATTTTGCGCGCATCGGTTTAACAGACGCAATGGCTGAGTAAGCAGAGTACTGGCGTGCCATTTGAGAGATCCGAGTTCGAGTCCCTAGGGCAGGAAAATTTTCTTTTTCATATTTATTTTATTTATTTATTTATTTTTTCTTATTTAATTCTATAGACTGTCTGTATTGAATTTTTTAGCTTTTTTGATCTAATTTTCTTTTGGTGTATAGATTTTATTGCTTTAAAAAGAAAACAATTTTTTTTAGTTTAATTAAATTGTTTGCTAAAAGACAAACAAGACCAATAACAGGCCAATTCTGGCATCTGCCTTTCAACTCACCTCAGTCTTTCGAGAGACAAAAGTCTTTATATTTCGGCAACTATCTTGAAAGCCCTTTTCTGTATTTCGAATAACTAATTGACAGATGTGCTAATAGTGTTATTATATTTATCGCTTAGCAATAGGTTTTCTAAAAACTAAACGATATGAAAAACAGGAAAAACTAAAAATTTTAGAAACTGAAAGTGAAAGAAAAAAGATGAATCAAAAAAAGTTTCCAAAAGTTAAATAAAATAAAAAATATGAATTTTTGAAGCAATTAAACCTAAAAAAAAAAATTCGTTTCCGAGGATTGAACTCGGATCTCTTGAATGGCACGAAAAAGCTCTGCTCACTAGGCCATTGCCACTGATACAGCAACGTTATCGAAATTGAAATTTATTGAAAACAAACAAAAAATTTCAAAGTCATTCGTTAAAAAGTTAATAGCCGCACTCAGAAACGTTCCTTAAATTAGCTCTAACGGGCACTTAACTAATGATCGTTAAATCTGTTAATTAATGTTTCCTCTCAGAGTTAAAAATTATGAAATAAAAAATTTAAGTATGTCCCCGGTTGCGGCCCTTCATTTTTGTGGCATCACTCACTTTTTTCGTACAGTTTGAAATAAAATATAAAAATAAGTATTTATATAATCTTCCGCGCACTGGCTCAACAGACGCAATGGCTGAGTGGGCAGAGCGCTGGCGTGTCATTCGAGAGATCCGAGTTCGAGTCCTAGGGCGGGAAAATTTTCTTTTTCCTTTTTTATTTATATTTTTTTCCTGTTTATTTTTTATAAACTATCTTTATTGAATTTTTTTGCTTTTTTTTATCTAATTTTCTTTTAATTTATAGATTTTATTGCTTTAAAAAGGAAACAATTTTTTTTTAAATTTAATTAGATTAAAAAACAAACAAGACCAATAACAGGCCAATTCTGGCATCAGCCTCAGTCTTTCGAGAGACAAAAGTCTTTATATTTCGGCAACTATCTTGAAAGCCCCTTTCTGTATTTCGAATAACTAATTGA
>NW_016158531.1:104309-117104 GCF_001687245.7 Rhagoletis zephyria | reverse complement strand
CAATTTCCCCTATATGATAGTTACTAACTTCAAATCGATATATCTCGATTCCTAGACGTGACCCAGCGAAACGCCGGGACACGTATAACTTCTTTTTTATCGATATAACTTTCCCCGGTAGTTTGAACCCTTCCCGATCACTGACCCCTACCATTTGTCTCACAGTGTAATAAGTAAATGGGCTTGAAACGTACTTGTTTATTTAAAGTGAAAATTATTTCGTAAATAACAAAGCGAAAGACAGTAATTAAATCTATATGCATTTAATAATGCTTTAGCATGTACATATATGATAAAGTAACTTAAATTATGTCGAAAAAAGCTTGATGCAAAAAAACTTAAGTCAAAAATTTATTTTCTGGTTCAAAGAAGTTCATAATACTAGTTGCCGAAATAAAAGAAGCGCCTTATTTCGACCAGTTTTTTCTATATTCATTTTGTTTATTCATATTTTAAATTTTTGTATAAAAGTCTACCTCATATTACATATAATTAAATGCATATAAATGGGCATTTCTCTGACGTCATGATTTTTTTAAAAAGACTATAATTTCAAAGATAAGATTAATTCCAAAACTTATTTAAAAAATTCAGCGCAATGTAAAACAAAAAATGGGTACCAAATGAAAAAAAAAATTCTGTAGAATTTTTTGAGTTCACAAGGACGGACAGGAATGCCCCTTTAATCTATTATTTTTTTTTTAAGCTAATAAAGGTTGTCCTTAAGGATATAATTTTTTTTTAAATAAGAATAGCAAAATTTGAAGGATATTCAAGGATAAAATTATAAAAGGGCATTTTAAATACATACCTACTCGTCCCTTACGCACCAAAAAATGTAATCTGTTTTAACTTTACTTTTTAAATCATTTTTTGAATTATCTTTCAAATTTCGAGGTTCTTTTAAAAAATCCTGTGGCCAGAGAGAAAAATTAAGAACGCAACTTTACTGTATTTGGCCCTTGGTTTCGCGAATATATTGCTTTTTTGTGTGTAAAATTGCCTGCCGCAAGGTGTTATATGTATATCGAGCTACACATTTATAAAAAAAATATTAAATATTAAATATAACAGGAAATATAGCCAAAAGTGGTCAACATAAAGCGTTTCTGTTATTGCCACCAGTGTAAATTACAAATCCCGAAAATCCCGGGATTCTAGACATATAATCCCGGGATTCTAGACATATAATCCCGGAATTTTCGGGGCTTAAAAAGACCGGGATCCCGGGATTAACATTCCTATAGTGCTGACTATGGTTGCCGTATGACATTTTTCGTTTGTACCACAATTTTCCTTTAAATATACCAAAATAGATTAAAATGCAGCTTGCTGAAATGTTTTCTGCTGAAGTTGTCGGTTTTGGTAGGTTGATTGTTGAAATGAAAATTTTATAATTTAAAGCTATATTTTTGTAGCTATTCTATTAAATATTTGTGGATCAGTGATGGGTATTTGGAGGATATTCTCCTATTTCTTAATGCGTCACCATGTGATATTACAAATAATTATGAGAAAAATAACTTATTCATTCCGATATAATTAATTTGTATTTTAAAAAGGTTTTTTATCCAAAACTATTCAATTGTATAAAATGCCAAATCGGGGGAAAATGTACCAAGCAGAAAATAAATTGCCAAATGAACCACCCGTGGCAACTGTGGAATTGATCAGCTGCCTCGAAGGTTTGCAATTATTTGCAAATTTTGTGTTCTCGTACTTCTGTGGATATTTTGTCTCCTTGAGAACGAATGCTGCTAAATTGTCAGAATTTTTACTACTGGATAATTTTGTCGGTTCAATACGAGTACACAGTTATTAATACGCCACAATAAAATTGACAAATGAAGCTTTCATTGCCCAGTTAGTGGGCAGGTGTGCTCGAAATGTTAGCGAAAAAAAAATTATTAAAAATCATCCCGACTCTTAGCCTCTCGCAAATTACACTTTATTGTCCTAAAATTTAATGATCTATAAAACTGAATACCTAAAACTTTTCTAGAAACTCCATTTTTTTTAATTTAGGTCATGATACAAAAAAAGAAGGTGCTTATGACGTTTATACTTTTTAAATTGCTCGAGTATCACTTACTACGTTTATACGTAAGCTATTTGCAAATACAAACACTTTGCAGCCACCCCTGCCCCAACCTGGCTACGCCCTTGTTTATAACATTCATAATGTAATAAACAAAGTGAAATCAATATTTGACGTACGCTTGTTTGAAAATTTAAATTTAAACAATTCGTATATTTGTTTGCATTAACCCTCTTTCGGCTTTGGTTCACGTATAGTACGATGAAGCATATAACAAAAGCTATGTACATATGTACGATGGCGTTATGGCTTAGCGAATTCAAACACAACTTCTTTTATTGCAAGGTCATGTTGGTATAAAAGATATTCCCATACCCCTGAAAAGGGTCGTCGTTGCGTTGGCAAGAGAAGAGGAATAACTTATCTGCGTTGGGAACACCAAATGGAGCTTACTTATAGTGATTTCCTTTCTTCAAAAAAATGTTGCCCTTCCAAGGTGAAAAATGTATTTGGTGTTACACTCAACCCTGTTAAAGGGTATTACTGCAAATTTTGTCCTTATTCACACAAGAAAAGAGAAAGGGGCAATCAAAAGGTGACATTTTTTGGTAGAAACGAAAACACCATTAGTGTGACTGCTGAGTGGAAGATCGACTTATCTCGGCAGCCAGTTCAAAAACGCCCTATCTCAAAAAACTTTTCAACAACCATATATTTCAAAATTCATTTGAAGAACGCCCTATTGCAGAATTTGATTGAAATAGATTTTCAAAGTTGCAATATTTTTATTCAGAATTTATGCGAATTGCACTAGAAATTTACTGATTTTCTCGATTTTAGCAAATAAATTAGTCATTTAAACCATTTTTTTTTTTGTGAATAACTGTTTACTGATATTTACACATATAAACAGTATTGACGACGGTACAGAAACCGCACTTGGCTGTGCACCTGCTTTATCTCGGAAACAATATGCCAGTACGATTTCCCCTATATGTGTATATATATACACATTAAGATTAAGGATTCTTTCTCAAATTAGTTACGGCAAATCAGGACCATATATTAGGTGCGTTCGTTTAAAATCTCCAATAAAAACCAACCAACAGCAAAATTCCGGCGAAATGTCACGAGTTCTTTCACAAGAGAAAAATATCCAAAACAGTACGCGAACAGAAAATTTGCAGAAACTTGCAAGTTAGACGAACAGCTGATATAATCTTTGTTTACATTCAAAAGTGTAAAATTTAAAACAAACGAAAACTCATCACAAAGTGGTATCCTGACACAGTTTACACTGCAAGAAGCCTGACCTATGATTATCGGTTAAATTATTGGGAAAACTGACTAAAACTTTTCGTCAGTTTAGCGGTTAGTTTTGTATGGGCTTGGGGAAAAAAGTGACCACTTCTCTGGGCGTGTGATAGTGCATCCCTTTCTTGCACACACACGGGCGCATTTGCCTTACAGTATGTTCACTCGCTCACACATGTCATCTAGCTGGTGATGTACAAGTGAGTTTAGCGATGAAACTATTGGGAAAATATCGCTATAATTAGTGATTTTTCTTACCACTATTCTAACCTCTAAATAATTGATAAATTATTGAATAGTTGGCAGCGAAATATCCAAAAATACATGAAACCAAATTAAAAAATACAATTCGATTTAGGTTATGTGTTTGTTTTATTTGTAAAAATATATTGTCGAATATTAACTTAATTTCGCAAGCTTTTTCAGAGCCACTGAGCTCAGACAATTCTTCTTATTTTTCATCGGGGTCTGAATTTTCGTCGCTAAAAACATATGCCTCAGCGCCGTTTGGTCTTTCTACCTCCATTCCTAGGTTCTGCTGGAGTCCCACGTTGGCGTTGCACTGTATTTCAGCACTATAGTCACTGACTCCATAGTCGGCATAAGCGCACTGGCCTAAAATGTTTTCTTCTCTATCCACACAGCGTTAAAAAAGGTTTTTTTGCTCATTTTTTTATATACAAATAGAATATACGGATTTTGATGAATTCTTTCTTTAAATTCACCGACTTCTTCTTTATTTTTCGCCACAGCTAACAATGAAGTAACATTTTCTTTGATGTATGTATGTATGTACATATGTAGGGGAGCCTACAATCGATAGTTTGTTTCCGATATGGTCAGCCGTTTTTTGCAGGGTATTGTTTAACAAATAACTACTTACTTCTTACAAGAGTTGCGTTCGACAAGTCAAAAATTTTTAAACGTTTTTCCAAATTTTTACTGGATGGCGTTCGATAACGACAAAAAATTATCCAACACACAAAAATTGAGAGAGCAAGCGGTCGTTTTGACGCAAGAGAAGCGTTCATTTTGTACTGGCAAAATTTTAGTCAGCAAAAATTATCCAACACGAAAACATATGATCACAAAACATATGGTTGTAATTTTTGTAAACAATCAAAATTGCGTTTTTCGGTTTTTGGTATTTATATGCTTTTTGGCTGCCTGCTATGTGACTTTAAGATAGTGCCAACTAGTTTTTACTTCTAGCAATGTTCCTGGTGAACATTAAACGTTCACTTTCCTTTTTTCTTCCATGGAGGCAACATGAATTTCAGTTTGTTTATAAATAAAACATAAACAAAGTCAGCTGGTGTGTCTTCTTCTTTCGGTTTTTGCAAGTGATGGCTAATTTCCTGTTCGTTTACTTTTTTGCTTTCCTTCTCTTTGGGAGAGAATTTTCGCTTACGCTCTTGAGTTTGATTGTTGGTTGGTGTTGGCTAATTTTGTTATCGAACGCAACTAAGTTTAGTTAGTCGCATTTTGTAATTTTTAACTTCCAAACCATCAAATTCAATTTTGTGATTTGCGTAAATGCAAACCAGCTGTTTTCCTGTGCTCAAAATGAAATGTCACTTTGCTCTCTCAATTTCCCCTACTTTGGAAGTNTTGGTGTTGGCTAATTTTGTTATCGAACGCAACTAAGTTTAGTTAGTCGCATTTTGTAATTTTTAACTTCCAAACCATCAAATTCAATTTTGTGATTTGCGTAAATGCAAACCAGCTGTTTTCCTGTGCTCAAAATGAAATGTCACTTTGCTCTCTCAATTTCCCCTACTTTGGAAGTTTTTTGCGTACGCGAACGCAAAAACCTGAAAGTTTTGGTTAAACATGAACAATTAACAGCTACGCGAACGCAACTATTATTACTAAATTGGCGAAAGTATAAATTGTATGCGATACTTCACATCTGTTTGGCGCACTGCGGTTGTATTTGTTATTGGACGTTATTTTAACGATATTCCTTTGAGAACATACCCACACTTTGATCATTACCTCTCATCTGATGAAATAGCAGGTAACATCTTTAATGGTACTGCATCTGGATCGAGGCGACTTCTCTTGGCATTAATACTTGCACGAGTTCATTCGATTTGAATTGCAGAGCGCAAACTTTCGATGATCCATTTGGTTTAACACCACACGCATTCATCTACTCCCTCTGCGTAACATCTTTTGGCACACGAAACATACCTACCTCATTGTTGTGGATGCTTCTGCATAAACAGCAAGCATCTGTCATTTTAAACGATTTTTTTTTTGTTCTTTAATTTCTAAAACAATTATTTTTTGATTTGAAATCAAAATTTTTTTATTTTGAAATTAATTTATGATGTTGCTAGTTTCAAATGGTTTAACGCAATGACAAAACCATTGTCATATATGCGTATAAAAAATAAATATGTCATATAGTGATTTCACTTTGCTTATTACACTATGATAACATTTCTAATTTTTCTTGTAAAATTTTGTTTCGTTTTGGGGGAACCGTACAATTGTTTTCAACTAGTTTTTAGTATGTAACATTTATTAACTGGAATAGGAGAATCGATTATTTTCAAAATTTCTGCACTTTGCACTAAAAGTTTATACAAACAAAGAAAAAATTCACAAATCGGGCTCGACTGGTCTTTTGCACCTTTTATTAGCTTTCATTAAGAAATAAATTATCAAATTGAGTGAAAAATGTAGGCCCTAGTGCAGTGATGGCCAGCGCTGGCAGAACTACATAAGCATGTGCATAACTTTGCACTTGCTTATGGAGTTCTGCCTGCGCTGCCCATGTCTGCTCTAGTGAATTGTTAACACAAACGGCCAATTTTGAACCGTATCCGATTTTCATGAAGTCTACGAATCACTGCATCCAAATGGCCCAGCCTAGCTTAACTGAGTAATAAAAAGGTCACGACATACATGCATACATGAAGATTTAAACAATTGAAAACTAAATTGTAATACCATTAAAAATCACAGACTAAAATATGCTTACGTACATATGTACATATGTATACATATTAACATAAATCCAAAAATTTTACAGAACAAAAAGCGTCATGTTTCCTACAAGTAAATGGAATGCAATAATCAGAACTAATATTAAATTGAGTAACCGCAATAAATATACACACACATACCTACTAAAGCCACAGATATATGTATGTATAACATTAAAATAATTAACATAACCGAAAACAATAGCCACGTTATTTGGAACAATAAGCAGTTGAGCAGCAGGATATGTGTAAGCATGCCTATAAATGCATACATACAATATTTAAACTCATGCTTGCATACTTACATATTTGGCTGCAAGATGCCGAACAGAGTAATTATACATACATGTATATATATATTATATACAAAAATATTAACAAAGATATACCTACATATATACATAAATACATACAATCGTATACATAGCAGTATGTACATATGTATAAACGATTTACATATATACATATGGATACATACATACATTCCTACATAAATTGTATAAGGATGCAACTGAAGTATACCGTGAAAATGAAATTAAATAAAATAAAAACCCACATATAAAAAGTTCATAATGAAGCATGAAATAGCAAATAAAAATGACTTCCGAATGAAGTGATTCGCAGAACCTACCCGTATGTATCTAGTAGAAACGTAGCAGGAACATAGAGAATACCTAATTAATCCGTAATCAGAGAAGATAAATTACATATTTTACATACTAAAGCCTAGTATATGTATGTATGTATGTATGTACGTACATACATACACGATTATTTGCATAAGTGGTTAAAATAAATCTAAAGAACTTCGAAGGTTCCAAGAGAGAAATCGTGTGAACGAGTTTTTGTGACCAAAAAATATTAAAGCAAAGAGAATTTTGCAAATTAACTTTAAAACGGTCTAATGCATGCTACCACTCGCACACATTTAGAATTCATTGAAGGAAATGTAAAGTTATTAAAGAGTCAAATAAATATACTTACATATATGGGCAAATCTAAAAAATAGGTACACTTTCAAAATAAAAATTTCAATTTTTAAATTTGTGACCACACCTATGTTTTATATATCATTTTATTCGTAATCTCTTAGTAAATCGATTAATATAAGTGTAATTCATTTTCATCAAGTGCTTCAAAAGTTAGACGAGACATGAAATAGAAAACAAAAGAATAAGCTGGGTTTAAATAACGCTGTTCAAGTTTTATACTTTGAGCAAAGATTTTGAAAGTTGAACTCACTTAATTGGGACGTTCTAAATTCTATGGCATGCCCCTTTTTACCAGATTGCCTCCGGGTTTCGAGATAACGGTACTTGAATATTGGATTAAATTTTAACTATTTTATAAATAACTCCCTCAGTTTTGAAGTTATTTTACTAAAATTTTGCACATAACAGTTTTTTAATATTACCTTAATTAGTTCTTAAAATTATCGAAATAGGTTCACATTAACATATAGCTCCAATACAACTGATTACTCAGATATGTGTTTTTGCGCTATAACTCTAACTTCATATCTGAATAATAAATTGTATGCGTGCTATATGTTAAATTAAACCTATACTAAATTTTAACCTGTTTAATTGGAGGAGTTATAACGCAAAACAACGTCTCTGATCAATCAGTTGTATGGGAGCTAGATGTTTTAGTGAACCGATTTCGATGATTTTATGGAATAGTTAAGGTAATATTAAGAAACGGTTATGTGTAAAAGTTTAGTAAAATATCTTTAAAACTCAGGGACTTTTTTATAAAATAGTTCAAATTTAAGCAAAGTTTCAAGTACCGCTATCTCGAAAAGTTGAGCCAATAGGATAAAACTGAGGATGCCATTGAATTTAGAAGGCTCCAATTAAGTAAGAGCAACTATCAGAACATTTGTCGAAAAAAGTTGCTTTGATACCACTCTCGAAATATTCCGACTAGATACCCGGGTATCGAGCAATGCGAGTAGCTCGATACTCGCTCGAAACTCGTTCATTGCTCAAATGCTTGTTAAAAATTTTCGAGTTTTTGAACAATTTCGTAAACAAAAGAAAATTTGTAAATTGTATTTGTCAGCAGTTGCTTTCTAATTCATGTTAAATAAATTATATTATTAAATACCAATGAAACAATCTTTGCATTATATATCAATAATTTGAAAAATTTAAAAAGTTGTTACCAAAAATGTCAATATAATAAAAAAAACATTGCTCAAATTACTCGAAAAAACTCGAATTGCTCGAGCTCATGCTAGGAAATTTTCGAGTAATGAGCATTGAACAAGTGTGCGAGTACTCGCTGCTCATATACCCGGGCTGTTTGAAAATGTGCGAACAAAATCGAGAGCTCTAATTCCGACTAAAAGAAGGAGCATCATTAAAAGTAGTAAATCAGGGTTTTCAAACACTTCTAGAGACACATTTTTTGAAGCATTTTACAGGTATATGTGATTTTATAAGGACTAACAGTTATAGAAAGATTTAGATCGTTTCGACGTATTTTCCAAATGTGCCTTCAATTAAGGTGTTTTTGAAATAAAAATTACGCTCAAGATCGCAGAATATTTTATCTTTAAAAGTTAGTTTATTATGAAAGCACACTTCTTGCTAAGGTATCAAATTATTCGTAATTGTTTGTACAATACAATACATACTTAAAAAGTTCTTAAAATTAACGGCTTCAAAACCTATACGCAATAAACCGAAAATTTTGAAAATTGTGAAATGTGGAGCTACAGACTTTGAGTTACTTGCCATTTTGTTATTTTTTAATGCACACTTTTCTTACCTACTAAATATGAAGTGTACACATAAGTGCTAAATGCCCATTTAATTTCAAATCAGAATATGGTGTGCTTCAAAAGTTATGACATAATTAATTGTGCCTCTCTTAAAAATTACATAAAAAATTCACTTGTTTTCATTATTTATTTTTTTTTTTATTTAAACACCGATATTTCAAAAGTTATGCAGCAAATTGATCCAAATTTTATTTGAGGCTTCAAGTATGCGTCAATGAATTATATGCAAAAGCAACCAGCTTGATTTAGTTTACAACAGTGAAAATAAAGCTAAATAACACAAAGGTTACCTGTTTTTTAGATTTGCCCATATACTTGCGTATTAGAAATACATGCATATAGTTATCAACAAATTATAAGTTTGCAAACATGAAATAAACGGAAAACAAGAAAACTAAGCAAGGAAATATTAAACATTTAATATACATATAAGAATTTTAGAAAAATGTATTGAAGAAAATGTGTTTTATTTCAAGGGAGTTGATAGTGGGAAAAGGCATTCATACTGTATAATCAGGCAGTAACAGCGTTCTTAATCTTTGCAAATTTATAGAATTTTTTTAGAAGTGAGCAGATTGTGCAGACTATTTCGTAACGTTTCATATGGTATTTTCACTTGCGTCGCTAGCACCCTTAATACTATTGGCTATCAACTGGACTTGTTGCGATTATCGTCATCGAAGGTTACAAATAGTTTCCGAATTTTAATATAAAGATGATTAATCTGCGAATCGATCCAGATGTTTTCAGTGCAAGTGTTCATCGCCTTAGCTCAATTGACTTATTAAATAAAAAATGGCTATAAATGACTCTAAGGCAGGGTGCACATTACAGCGATACGATACGCGATACAAATATTCCCAAAAATTATATAGCAAAACAAAAACAAATTTTTCCCAATTTTTCTTCTTTTGCCTGTTAAATTATGGGAACGATTTATTCACATGGAATTGGTAATAGGGCTGATTATGTCGCAGCAGTGTCCCTGTCGTGCAAGTGTGCAGTTTTCACCGCTTCCTACCAATTCCCATGTACCCAGCATGTCGATGTCGATGTCGCTTTCGTATCGTATTGCATATCGTATCGCTCTAATATAAACCGTGCCTTAGCCTTATTTATTTATTTTTGTTATAACTTATAAATAAATAAATAATAATAATAATAAGTTTGGTTTAAGTTTATTTAAGAAATCTTGAAGTACTCGGCGTATTACATAAAAAATACATATAAAAATACAAATTTATTATTATACAAATTGAGGTACTAGTACTGATTCATAACATTCCTGAGATAGCGAATGCATTAAACTCTCTGTACTAATTGCAAATGTATAAAAAATACTAAACGCAAACCAAATGAAAATACAATGTTAATGATGATAAAAATTACAAAATGATAGTGCTTTTTTGCATATTACAATGAAAACATAAAAATGTCTCTACTCAAATTTTAATTTAATTACTTTTAATTAATTAATTATAATTACAATACTATTAAAATATGCAGACATGAATTTTTCCATCTTCAAATGAATCATGTGTATCGGAAATATCATATGAGAATTTATGTATGCTTGTAGTACTTGTAGTATTTAACTTGCTCGAGTTTATCGTATGCTCTGTCGGAAGGCGCTCTGCTTAGCCTTGCTTGGTGCTGTTTTTTTTGCAGTGTGCGGGTCTGGCACAAAACAAAGCCATAAGCGAAGAGTTTCATCTGCACCAGCGCTTATTACCGTGCTGCCATCAGGCGACATTGCCATTTGCAGTACACGCGAAGTATGCCCAGTTAACTCAGCCTGTTTTACCATTGAAGGATACTTCCATATCGTTAACTGATTGTGTGCAAAACCATGAGCAGAAATCAGTTCTTTGTAGTTACGCGACCATAAAAGGCCACAAACTTGCGATTTTGTATCAACTGAGTTAATTAATGAGCCATTGTTGACATTCCAAAATTTAATGCAACGATCTGCAGTCCCACCGCCGCTAGCTAAAAGATTTGGCTGCCAAGGGCACCATGCTAACGCTCTTACCGCCGCTTGATGTTCGTTTAGTACGTGTAACGGTTCTGTACCACTGCCAGTACCCCCGCTTACCGCCGCCCATACGTTAACTAAGTTGTCATTACCTCCACTAGCAAGGTGTTTAAAATCTGTAGACCATTTAAGTCCGCACACCTCTTGTGTGTGACCGTTTAGTGTGGCTACTTTGTGTTCCCGGGCACGTACGTCATGGTGTATGATAGACCCATCGCGACTGCCTGATGTTACTAAAAATGAGTTCCATGCCAAAGAGCCAACACGTGCCGAATGCCCATCCATTACACGCAGACGTTTAATCTTCGAACAGTCCCATAATTCCACAGCACCAGTATTATTTCCAATGGCTAAAATTTGTCCCTCCTGTATCCATGAGAGAGAACACGCATGATCAGATCCCTCATACTCCACCAGCTGTTCTATATTGCCTGTTGCTGCATTCCATAAATAAACTGCATTTCCCAAAGCCACTGTAACAATATTATCAGCACTCCAATCTAATAGATTCAAGTAGTAATCGTTAATTATGTCAGGGGCATCAAGTATTCGATCCGAAGTGGTGGGAATATAACGAGAGCCACTCTTAGTAGATATAGGCGTGTTAATTGAGTAAACAACTTTTAACGGATTTTGATGAGATTCTGGTGCAGCGGGTGCTTTGTTTTGATAGCATAAAATGCGCGTCGTCTTTGTATCACCAACTTGTAGAGTCTCAGAAATCAATTTCTGTCGTGCAATTTTTGATGGTGTCTTTTTGCTAGCATTGTTGCTATTGTCATTGCCATCATTTTCCGATTTTTCTTGCTCCTGTTTAATCTAAATTTTGAGGAATGTGCTATATGTTTTATATGTACACAATAACATTTATACCCACCAAATAATGGCCAAGCTCGAAATTGCTGGTTCCGCGATTAGGGATGAAGCGGTCGCCTCCACTTGGAGTCTTTGCGCCTTTGTTAGGTGTTGGCGTTTTCTTGTTCTTTGCCTCGCCTCCAACTTTTCGAGGCGTCTTTGTTGGTGGATTTACTCCAGAAAAACTGGTGTTGTATGACATAGATAGCACCGAACGGGACGCATTTATACTTCCGTTAAGACTGTTCGCCAATGCAGACGCTTCCAATTTTTTTTGCCACCGCGGTGCAGGACCTCGCGTTATTTCTCCATCCATCGTTAAAGCGCTGTTTATTTCATTCAAAAAGTTAAACTGCGACATCTTAGACTATCTTCCAGTGGAAAATTACGCCCTAATTTCTAAAATACTTCTGTAGTGTAAAGTTTGTTTAGGGCGTCCAACACCGTAGTATCAAAAAAGCCTGTAAAAATGGCGGGCGTAGGACAATTAGGGATGTTCCGACATAAGTAAATACGAGTATGTACTCGATACTTTTGTTTCAATACCAACTACTTTTTTTACTTGAATCGTTTCATCGATACCTACTTAGTATCGAAATAAAAGTACTTGTATTAAAGTCCAGCGCAAGTGTATTTGCCGCATTTCGTTCAATAAGTACTCCTTGCATTGTACTCTACTCCCAACACATTGTTACTCTTTTTCCGCATACATACACTACTTGGCGTTGAGAGAGTAAATACTTGACGTACTTGCTATTACTCCACCAAA
>NW_016158531.1:101763-102144 GCF_001687245.7 Rhagoletis zephyria | reverse complement strand
CTCATCGCGTACGAGAGATATTTGCTGCTGCCAAAAGGGAGTAGCAAATCTACTCTCTGTATACTTGTAGTACGGTAAGTACTTGCGTATTAAATTTCAATTCTGGTTGTTAGCCTACTAGTTGATATCGCAGCTTTTTAAATCTATGTATGTACTTATATTTTTATGAAAGTATTATTTCTCGTTTCTTATTTTCTATAAAATTATTTGCATTCATTAACAAACAACCAAGTTGTCATAAACAACAACTTAAGCAATGACGCTATACGAAATAAAATTATTAGTGGCAAATCAAAATTTTGAAAAGTGCCGATTTTCACATTCGATAGTTGGACATGGTAGCGACGAGATGTACGAGCATTTATTTCTTAAGAGCTGCAT
>NW_016158531.1:79277-97962 GCF_001687245.7 Rhagoletis zephyria | reverse complement strand
CGGTGTTATGCAGACAAACTTTTGTTTGCCAAATTAAATGGCGGCTGCTTAGTTTGCTCGGAGGTGGTTATGTCGAGTTTGGCACAGGGTTGCACGTTCATTATGGTTTTCATGGCTATTGCCAACACGAAATGAGAATTTAAGATGTACATAACGCGCACAATTTAAAATTTTTGTATATGACAACACCGAATTTGCTGCAGTTTGACCAAACAAAATTAGTTTGCTGTGAGAGTCGCAAAACTTGCTCTCTACGAGTTTGCTACAACAACAATTGCACGCAGTTTGCCAAACAAAATTTCTGCATAACACCAACCTTTCAAAAATTAAAATAATAATGATGTGCTGAATTATCGGTAGCCAATACCTCAAAAAGATTTCGGTACCCAGCAATTCCTTTTCGGTACCCGATATCGATTCTTTACCGGCCGTCTTCACATGATGAAATCTCGTCGCGTGACGACGCATGCGAGATCTCGCACATTTAGACCGCAAAACATACGAAGCGTATTTTCCCGCATGCCGTGCAGCCTGCGAGCTCTCGCTTGCTTTCAACAGTCATTTCTGTGTTAGGACGCTATTCATTTCATTTCAGGTAATTCTTCAAAGTAGCAACATCGTTTATTCTGGTGGCAAACACAAATTTAGCCTGCAAAGCTCTTCTTTTTTGGCGATATTTAACAAATGTTAAAGTATGTCAAATGCCCAGTCAAAAAAACTCTAATCTCGCTTGCGAGATAAAAAGGTAGAACGCAAGCGAGATATTCGAGCATGTTGTTGTTGTTGAAACAGCATACAAATTCCCCAAAGAGTTTTTTGGGACTGTTGCTGGAGTGGCAGTCCTAGGCCAGATATAAATCTGGGTCCTTCCGGTTACTTGGACCGACTGTCGTGGGTGGGTGAAGACGGCCTGTTACATTGAAACTTCGTCATAATATACTAGTTGCGATCCAAGTAACTTCGTGTAAAAACCTATAAAACTGTCAAATAAACAAAATAACTCTCTTTCAAAAAAGGAGCGAGAGCGAAACAGTAAAAGTCCCCTGGAATGCGAAAAACCACTTTCCCTGTAACTGCTTCAGTTTTTTAACAAATGTAAGGTACTTCCCTTTCGCCGCATTAGATTTTTGTTTAGAAATGCAACCCAGCCTATCGTTTGACACTTTTCATGAACTTGCAGGAAGAAAAACTTTGTACTAAAAACAGCAACTTCTGACTGAGAAGAAGTAGAATTGACTTACAATTGTGCTTTGACTTACAGGGTTTTTGCCATCTGGAACCATTTCCTGTAAAAAAAACATGCAAATCGGTAATATCATAAATATCTTGAGCATCTGGAACGTAACTACTATATATTTCCAGTTCAGAAACCAATTATTTTATTGCTATTTTATATGGTAAGGCTAAAAAACTTGAATTTATCGCAACAGTTTTATATATTATTTTATCACTTTTCACCTTAGTAAATCCAAGGTTCAAGAAACCTCTTTCAGTAACAGGATTCCAACATTCGCAATCGCTAAAATTCTAAAATAAGCTAAAATGCTAAAGCTAAAACTGTATCCTAATTTTTGGCGATCTCCAAAACTTGCGATTGTGTCCTCCCTGTTACTAAAAATTGCCTAGCCTAGCCTAGCCTATATTTTACGGCGCGATTACATTAGACAATGCTTTCAAGACAATAGAGAAATACGTATTACGCTGAGTGTACATAAGACAATTCGAGAGAAGACAATTGAGAATATGTATTAGACCATGTTTAAACAGGCCAATTAGCTGAGGCAATTAAGCTTTAAATTGCGGAATTGTGTTTTGTGTTCACACATATGTCAGCAGCCCAATTAGCGATACGAAATCAGCTGCTGGATTACCCACAGTGATGAAAAAGTTGGTACAATCGTACCTTTATTTAGTTTGAAAGTGCATTCGGTACAAACACACAATTGTAGGTACATTTTGAACGTAGCCAAATAACTTCTCAGGAAATCAGTTCTTATTTTTATTGACATTTCAATGCATTTTCTGTTGCGGGAAACTGGTCCAATACCTTCCCTCCTTTGTGAAGGGGCATACAAATGATACAAAAAGGTGGTCAAGGTAACGCAACTGTAGTTGATTTCGCCAGATAGACGGAGTATATTTATTTTTAAACGTCAGATCGGAGAACTGAGAGGAAATTAATTCACCTTTTCTACAACATAGTTCTGTCTCGCGATGCTCGAATAGCCAAAATTTGTTTAATGCGAGTACAGAAGTTGATGTGGTATCGATGGGAATTTGTATCGCCCTACATCAATCTACTTTTGGGTAAAGTTTTCCGCAAATTAGGTACAATTTTGTAATTAAATTTTCCAGCCCTGATGGAATATCAGCTGTAAAAGAGGGACAGAAACAAACAGCTAATTGCTCTTTGTTCAATAAACATACCTCCAAGCCAAAATTAAACATACCTAGCAGGGTTGCATTGAGAATCTGACGCAAATTAATTGCTAATTAATAATTAATTGGCAATTAATAAATTGAATTTTTGTATGATAAATTGGGTAACAATTAAGGCTTAAATTGGTGAAAAGGTTCTTAATTGCCAATTAGGCCCCTGTTTGAACATAGTCTTAGTTGTCAAATTGCTGTGTAAAGTAGGCGTCCAGACAATAATAAAGACAATGCATTTTTCAGCAACCGCCGTTAGTGTCGTTTGGCGTAAATTTCATATTATTTACTAAAATATCCAAACACAAACCACTTTTTCATAATTCTGCGTTTTTTTGCGATTTTGTCTTGCCTCTTTTTCTCAAATTAACCAAGACGTGACCGAATTGCCCAATTTACTGTCCAATTCACTGTCTCCGAAGACAATTGTCTTCGTGTGAGTGTATTAGTGAAAAAGTGTGAATGTATTGCTTTTGTCTTGCCAAAAGTGTCTCATGTAAACGCCGGGTTCCTTCGCTAGGGTAGGCACCTTGTCGTTGGTGTGGGGGCTTAGCTGCATCACCAATCAGCCCTCTTCTGGTTTGAGGTAAAGCGGATGTGCAGGCCTCCGCGCTACCTTCTCTCTAGACTTGGGCTGATGGACCAAGGAGTGTTGGGCGGAAGGGCAGTTTCCTGGACCATCTAACCGACGAGGAAGCAGCGCTGTACATTGAACACGCAAGGGACGACGTACAGCCAGGAACCAGTGCAGATGCGTTACGTAGTATGGGCCAGAATAAAAGAGGTACTTTTAAAAACAGTGACTTAACAGAACAGCACAATTTACCTGCCGAACTAAATCGGCCGCAACACCGGTCCGGCAGTTGTCTTTACAGAGAAGCAGCAAGGCCAGACAGCAGTCACGGTACTGATGGTAGTAACCGCTCCAAGAGCCGGCATCGCTCAGGTAGTCGGCGCCGCTCCACGAGTCGACACCGCTCAAAGAGCCGGCGCCGCTCCGACAGCGGTCACCGGGAGCAGAAGGAGAGACTCCATAGGCAACATACCAGCAGCGCCTCAGTAGCGTCCGACGACTCCGGGTGGCAGAAGCAGAAAAATAAGAAGTACCGCAGGGCAAAACCTCCTCCGATGCCGCGGCCAGGTCAGCCGGGGTCACTAGACGACCGGCTTCGCGAGGGCCTGAGCGGCTCCGGGGTTAAATGGTACCTCCGGTACCTCGAGCAGGGCAATCCCCCAGTTGAAGCCAGAGCTATGGCGGGGGTCAGAACGGAGATAGAGGATGACGGACGTGAGCGCAACAGAAAAGGCGACAAACCCGCACCTGCCGATAGGTGGAAGAGCGGGCCCAATAAATAGGTACACTTACCCGCGCCTGCTGCGAAGACGAGAAGCGGGCCACAGCGACAACAGCAGCACAGACCCGCGGCTCTAACACAAGAGGTAGCAACCAAGTCACTCCGCCAGAGACACCGGACACCAAACGGCAGCGGGAGCAGCCACCCCCTCCGAATTCATGGTCTAGGAGCCTGGCTGGGCCGATCGTGCAAGGACAGGCGCAGGGGGGTGCCAATCAGCAGCCCAGCTATTCGGAAGCCCTCAAGGGCATTCGGGTAGCGGTGCTGCCTTGCGAGAACCCTGCTGTTGCCCTGAGCTCGGAAGACCTAACCAGACTCCAAGATGCCATCATGGACGAGGTTTTTAATGGATGGTTGCACCCGCTGGCGCTCTGTGGGGTGTACTTTAGGTCCGGTATGCTGCTGGTCGACTGCAGGGACGAGAGAACAGCAACCTGGCTGGTGGAGAAAGCACCGGCACTTGAGGGCTGGAAGGGATCCGAGATGTGCACGAAGAGGGGGATGACATCCCTCCAGTGCATAACATCACGGTTTTCCTTAAAAACGCAGAATGAGGGCATCCACAGCTCTGAGTGGAAGGTGGTCTACAACTATTTCTGGGAATAGATGAAGAGTCGTTCGTCAGCATCAAGAGGGCTGGCTTTAATCTAAATTACAGGTTCAGTTTCGTTACGGTGAGGCCGTGGCGACAAAAGGCAACAGGTAGCAAGGAGTCGGAATCGCAGGAGACCCAAATCGACGCTGCTGCCGGCTCCTCTGCTGCCCAGATGACCGAGTCGACCTCGAGCTTTCCGGCGGAACAGCCACTCCTCGCACAGCCACCCCTCACACAGACACCAGCTCCCGCAAGCACGTCCGTGCCAGCCACCACCACCATGTCAGCGGAAGACGTGCTCTCCACGCAGGAGCTGCTATCAGGCATAGACTTCAGGCGACTTGAGCTCGACAGGAGAAGCGAGAGCGAACTACAGCTCTCCGATCTCGACGAGCCCCACTAGGGTTACGCGGCACTTGGCAGTAGCCCAGGTCAACCTGCATCACGCGGTGCAGCTTCGGCGGTCATCTCCAGCAGGTTCACCACGGACGACCTGAGCATTCTACTGATCCACGAGCCGTGGACCTACAGAGGCCAGGTCAGGGACCTCAACCACAACAATAACAAGGTAATTTGGGACCTCTCCTGCGAGAGGCCCAGAGCATGTGTAGTGCTTAAGAAGAACATTGATTACTTTTGCATTACATAGTTTCTAACACAGGACTTGGTCGCAGTGCAGACGACGCTTTCGATAAGCGGTAGATGCTTAGAGGTGGTGTTCGCCGCGGCCTATTTTCCGGGAGACAGCAACTATGCCCCTCCACAAGAGGTACAGCAGCTAGTGGAATTTTGCAGAAGGAGACGGCTCCACCTCATCGTGGGGTGCGATGCGAATGCCCACAATGTTGAGTGGGGCAGAACGGATATGAACCGCAGAGGTGAGTGTCTCCTAGAGTACATTTTAAGTGAGGAACTCAGCATCCATAATGTTGGCCACACACCGACATTTGTAACGAGGGCTAGGGAGGAGGTACTAGACATCACGCTTAGCAACAGATTGGATAGTCCTCTGGTCACCCAGTGGGGGGTCTCGTCGGAGCCCTCACTGTCAGATCATAGGATTATCCAACATAATTATATTGGCTTGTGAAAAGCTATCTTGGCTTGTATATTGAACAAGAAGCATTGCCATTCAACATCAGAAGTTTTCTCCTTCAGCCAATCAGAAAGAGGCTACAACTTACTTTGATACTATTTGCAGTCAAACAACTGTCAAAATTAGGCTAACATAGGAAAAAAGCTAATTTCGTTTTATTTGACCAAGATTTAGCTACTTGCTTGTGATGGTTGAATAAAACATGCCTATTCTTACATATTGTCGCCTGGGTAAAAGATTGTCGTATGTTAATTTCGGCAGGTTGTGGGAAATCGCGATTGAAGTTTGGAATGCAATTTCTCAAAAACTCGAAGATAGATTTTCTCCAAAGTCTCTGAAAATGTTACTAGCTCACAAAGTTCTTAAATTATTTAATTTTTAATGTTTATTGTTAATTAGTTTTGAGGTTATGAAGGATTTTCTTTAGTAAAATTTTGTCGTAAGCGTCATTTGTCCACAATTTGGCAGCCACTTTGTATGAAATACGACAAAATGTGATCAAAATTTCGACCAAATTAACGAAACTTTTTACTCAACATCTCGGAAACTAAAGGAGATATCCAAAAATGGAAAACGCAATTTTTAAGATATGGATTAGTTTAATATGACTGCATCACTAACTAACTTTTTTACTAAATTGACGAAAAAATCGTAGTCAATACCTCGGAAACTAAAAAAGATATCTAAAAACTGATAACACCAATCGAAAGACCTTATTTCAAAGTATATAACTGCATCTAGAACTAAAAATCGTCAAAATGGCGCTTACGACAGTCTTTTACCCAGACGACGATATGTATCAAGATATAAACTTTATCCTGTGGAGACGAGCAGTTTGTACATTCTTTTCTCGGCAATATTACAAACCTTCATCTAAAGTGATAAGTTGCTGACAAACTTGATAAAATGATAAATCTATCATTTTGATAAATGAACTGTCAAACTTTGTATGACAATTTATTTAACCAAAGTTTATCAAACGATTTTGGTGGATAAATGCATACATTTCCGCAAAATTCCCCCTGAAAGATTTCCAGGTGGTCGCTTTTGCTACGAGCACATAAAAATAAATGATCACAATGGGTGAGATAAGAATGAAACGTAACTAGCCATATAAGTTAAATAAAAAACAATTCTATGCAATTATTTACCAAGGTGCGTTCATGTAAGAATATGCATAAACTGATAAATTTAAGCAATTTATCCCTTTATCACTTTAGATGAAGATCTCTATTGAAAAATAATTTTTCACCGTCATATAAACAGTGAGTTAAGTATTTGCAAATTATTTTTACTGGCAAATAGCTAATATATAAACGTAATATATATTAGTGGTATTCATCTAAACCGATAACTTTATCAAGCAGATAATCTTATAAGTTTATGCACTCTGTTACATGAACGACCCACACTCTCTTTTCGTTTACACATGCGACAATAGTNATTGACAATGGCGTGGTCTGCCCCCTTTTGCGTGATCCGGACTGGTTTGTTCTTATATTTTTGCATCCAGCGCCTCCTTTTCTTCGTGGGGTGTTTTAATTTAAACCGCTCCTGGAAGTCCTTCATCTCCGCTTCGAGCAGCTGCGTGCCTGTGGGATGCTCTTCCCTGGTGGTCTCGATNCATTATGTGTCACCTTTGAAATGGAAACAAATTTTGACAGCTGATGTTGCTGCACAGCGCCACTTGCGGCCGGATAACTGTCGTCCCTAAATTGGCGCTTCAAGCGCTAAACAACTGTCCAAACTCCTCATGCCCGTACAATTCGTATGGAGAATCCCACAATAACGCGGCGCTAGCGCCGAACAAATGAAATTTTAGTTTTTGACACGGTGTTACGTGTTGAAGTTGGATGCAGAAGACGGAAAGAAAGAGAAAGGAGAAACACGTGAAAGAGGACACGAGAATAAAAACGAGAGGAAATGAGAAATCAAGTACAACCATGCATTTATCTAGTTTTGTTCTACAACCCTGCTTTTAGGTATATTAAATTTGTTCTAGAATTTTAACCAAATCGTTAATTTGCACTGTTNGTGCTCGTCTGGCGGAGCTGGGTGGGGTTTCCGGCGGCTCATTACTGCGGCGTGTTCTTGAAGTGACTAATTCAAAAAACCTGTAACGAGAAGATGGAGAGTGGTTTCGGTTTTGTCGCTGCGGCCGCGGTTCTGTTGTTTATGCGGTGAAAGGTTTTAGGTCCTGCAGGTGTGCATGCGNTAGCAGAGGGAATTTGTTCAGTCAAGATTATCTATCAATTAATAAATGCTAATGTTACACTTTCAAAATCTTCAAAAATTTCAAGCCAGTGGAGTTGAACAATTTAAAAGCAGTTGTGTTTTAAAGTGTAATTTAAAATTGTCGTTAACAACTACGAATCCAATTTTATTAATCCATATGCAATGTGGGTTCTCTTTAGTTTTGAAATGTGTTGTCTTATTTAATGTATGTAATTTATGTAATTTTGTTTATATTTTTTATTTCGTTGTATGAGGTGGGTTTTGTCAAAGGCTGAGGTGAACTCAGCCGATCCAGAGTCCGGCGAAGGTCCCACTAACCCCCACCAAATAAAACACACTATTTTAGTGTATTTACTTCGAACACACACACACACACGGCGCTACGACTAGAGTGCTAGCAACCTTATGTCCAAAGAGAGGGAGAGCGAGAGAGAGGTGACGTTCGTTGTGGTCGGGTCGGAGCGGATGATGGCGAGAGCGCTAGCAGCACGGCGGTTGCCTCTCGGGAGTAGCGCAGCAACGGTGAGATCGCTAGCGGCACGGCGGGTGGCTCTCGGCAACAGCGAGGCAACGCTTGAGCAACGGTGAGAGCGCTAGCAGCAGCGGAGCAACGGTTGAGCAACGGTGGGAGCGCTAGCAGCACGGCGGGTGATTCTCGGCAACAGCGGAGCAACGGTTGAGCAGCGGCGGCGGCACAGCGGGTGACTCTCGGCAACAGCGGAGCAACGGTTGAGCAGCGGCGGCGGCACAGCGGGTGACTCTCGGCAACAGCGGAGCAACGGTTGAGCAGCGGCGGCGGCACAGCGGGTGACTCTCGGCAACAGCGGAGCAACGGTTGAGCAGCGGCGGCGGCACAGCGGGTGACTCTCGGCAACAGCGGAGCAACGGTTGAGCAGCGGCGGCGGCACAGCGGGTGACTCTCGGCAACAGCGGAGCAACGGTTGAGCAGCGGCGGCGGCACAGCGGGTGACTCTCGGCAACAGCGGAGCAACGGTTGAGCAGCGGCGGCGGCACAGCGGGTGACTCTCGGCAACAGCGGAGCAACGGTTGAGCAGCGGCGGCGGCACAGCGGGTGACTCTCGGCAACAGCGGAGCAACGGTTGAGCAGCGGCGGCGGCACAGCGGGTGACTCTCGGCAACAGCGGAGCAACGGTTGAGCAGCGGCGGCGGCACAGCGGGTGACTCTCGGCAACAGCGGAGCAACGGTTGAGCAGCGGCGGCGGCACAGCGGGTGACTCTCGGCAACAGCGGAGCAACGGTTGAGCAGCGGCGGCGGCACAGCGGGTGACTCTCGGCAACAGCGGAGCAACGGTTGAGCAGCGGCGGCGGCACAGCGGGTGACTCTCGGCAACAGCGGAGCAACGGTTGAGCAGCGGCGGCGGCACAGCGGGTGACTCTCGGCAACAGCGGAGCAACGGTTGAGCAGCGGCGGCGGCACAGCGGGTGACTCTCGGCAACAGCGGAGCAACGGTTGAGCAGCGGCGGCGGCACAGCGGGTGACTCTCGGCAACAGCGGAGCAACGGTTGAGCAGCGGCGGCGGCACAGCGGGTGACTCTCGGCAACAGCGGAGCAACGGTTGAGCAGCGGCGGCGGCACAGCGGGTGACTCTCGGCAACAGCGGAGCAACGGTTGAGCAGCGGCGGCGGCACAGCGGGTGACTCTCGGCAACAGCGGAGCAACGGTTGAGCAGCGGCGGCGGCACAGCGGGTGACTCTCGGCAACAGCGGAGCAACGGTTGAGCAGCGGCGGCGGCACAGCGGGTGACTCTCGGCAACAGCGGAGCAACGGTTGAGCAGCGGCGGCGGCACAGCGGGTGACTCTCGGCAACAGCGGAGCAACGGTTGAGCAGCGGCGGCGGCACAGCGGGTGACTCTCGGCAACAGCGGAGCAACGGTTGAGCAGCGGCGGCGGCACAGCGGGTGACTCTCGGCAACAGCGGAGCAACGGTTGAGCAGCGGCGGCGGCACAGCGGGTGACTCTCGGCAACAGCGGAGCAACGGTTGAGCAGCGGCGGCGGCACAGCGGGTGACTCTCGGCAACAGCGGAGCAACGGTTGAGCAGCGGCGGCGGCACAGCGGGTGACTCTCGGCAACAGCGGAGCAACGGTTGAGCAGCGGCGGCGGCACAGCGGGTGACTCTCGGCAACAGCGGAGCAACGGTTGAGCAGCGGCGGCGGCACAGCGGGTGACTCTCGGCAACAGCGGAGCAACGGTTGAGCAGCGGCGGCGGCACAGCGGGTGACTCTCGGCAACAGCGGAGCAACGGTTGAGCAGCGGCGGCGGCACAGCGGGTGACTCTCGGCAACAGCGGAGCAACGGTTGAGCAGCGGCGGCGGCACAGCGGGTGACTCTCGGCAACAGCGGAGCAACGGTTGAGCAGCGGCGGCGGCACAGCGGGTGACTCTCGGCAACAGCGGAGCAACGGTTGAGCAGCGGCGGCGGCACAGCGGGTGACTCTCGGCAACAGCGGAGCAACGGTTGAGCAGCGGCGGCGGCACAGCGGGTGACTCTCGGCAACAGCGGAGCAACGGTTGAGCAGCGGCGGCGGCACAGCGGGTGACTCTCGGCAACAGCGGAGCAACGGTTGAGCAGCGGCGGCGGCACAGCGGGTGACTCTCGGCAACAGCGGAGCAACGGTTGAGCAGCGGCGGCGGCACAGCGGGTGACTCTCGGCAACAGCGGAGCAACGGTTGAGCAGCGGCGGCGGCACAGCGGGTGACTCTCGGCAACAGCGGAGCAACGGTTGAGCAGCGGCGGCGGCACAGCGGGTGACTCTCGGCAACAGCGGAGCAACGGTTGAGCAGCGGCGGCGGCACAGCGGGTGACTCTCGGCAACAGCGGAGCAACGGTTGAGCAGCGGCGGCGGCACAGCGGGTGACTCTCGGCAACAGCGGAGCAACGGTTGAGCAGCGGCGGCGGCACAGCGGGTGACTCTCGGCAACAGCGGAGCAACGGTTGAGCAGCGGCGGCGGCACAGCGGGTGACTCTCGGCAACAGCGGAGCAACGGTTGAGCAGCGGCGGCGGCACAGCGGGTGACTCTCGGCAACAGCGGAGCAACGGTTGAGCAGCGGCGGCGGCACAGCGGGTGACTCTCGGCAACAGCGGAGCAACGGTTGAGCAGCGGCGGCGGCACAGCGGGTGACTCTCGGCAACAGCGGAGCAACGGTTGAGCAGCGGCGGCGGCACAGCGGGTGACTCTCGGCAACAGCGGAGCAACGGTTGAGCAGCGGCGGCGGCACAGCGGGTGACTCTCGGCAACAGCGGAGCAACGGTTGAGCAGCGGCGGCGGCACAGCGGGTGACTCTCGGCAACAGCGGAGCAACGGTTGAGCAGCGGCGGCGGCACAGCGGGTGACTCTCGGCAACAGCGGAGCAACGGTTGAGCAGCGGCGGCGGCACAGCGGGTGACTCTCGGCAACAGCGGAGCAACGGTTGAGCAGCGGCGGCGGCACAGCGGGTGACTCTCGGCAACAGCGGAGCAACGGTTGAGCAGCGGCGGCGGCACAGCGGGTGACTCTCGGCAACAGCGGAGCAACGGTTGAGCAGCGGCGGCGGCACAGCGGGTGACTCTCGGCAACAGCGGAGCAACGGTTGAGCAGCGGCGGCGGCACAGCGGGTGACTCTCGGCAACAGCGGAGCAACGGTTGAGCAACGGTGGGAGCGCTAGCAGCACGGCGGGTGATTCTCGGCAACAGCGGAGCAACGGTTGAGCAGCGGCGGCGGCACAGCGGGTGACTCTCGGCAACAGCGGAGCAACGGTTGAGCAACGGTGGGAGCGCTAGCAGCACGGCGGGTGATTCTCGGCAACAGCGGAGCAACGGTTGAGCAGCGGCGGCGGCACAGCGGGTGACTCTCGGCAACAGCGGAGCAACGGTTGAGCAGCGGCGGCGGCACAGCGGGTGACTCTCGGCAACAGCGGAGCAACGGTTGAGCAGCGGCGGCGGCACAGCGGGTGACTCTCGGCAACAGCGGAGCAACGGTTGAGCAGCGGCGGCGGCACAGCGGGTGACTCTCGGCAACAGCGGAGCAACGGTTGAGCAGCGGCGGCGGCACAGCGGGTGACTCTCGGCAACAGCGGAGCAACGGTTGAGCAGCGGCGGCGGCACAGCGGGTGACTCTCGGCAACAGCGGAGCAACGGTTGAGCAGCGGCGGCGGCACAGCGGGTGACTCTCGGCAACAGCGGAGCAACGGTTGAGCAGCGGCGGCGGCACAGCGGGTGACTCTCGGCAACAGCGGAGCAACGGTTGAGCAGCGGCGGCGGCACAGCGGGTGACTCTCGGCAACAGCGGAGCAACGGTTGAGCAACGGTGGGAGCGCTAGCAGCACGGCGGGTGATTCTCGGCAACAGCGGAGCAACGGTTGAGCAGCGGCGGCGGCACAGCGGGTGACTCTAGGCAACAGCGGAGCAACGGTTGAGCAGCGGTGGGAGCGCTACGACGGATGATATGCGGCAGCGGGTAACTTCTAACAGCAACTGGCCCTCGGCAACCGGTGGAGCGAAACGACCTAGCAAGACTAGCAAGACTCACTCCAGGCACTGCCGTTCCCCTAGTCGCTCTCTACAAAAGTAGGGCTGGAACGGGTCGGCAGTGTCGGAGGCTCAACCAGCCGGCGACCAATTAGGATGCCTAAAAGGCGTGCAATCCTGGTCTGCCGGCGGGTTGAGTCGTACTTGGTTTTGGCTTGGCCAGTCGGTGAAATATTAATGCGCCCGCAGGCACACCATGTGATTCGACCGACTGGTCACGCCGAGCTTGGCTTGGCTGGCCGACGACATTAGTTGCGCAAGCGCACCACGGGCTCATCGACCAATCAAGTCAGCTACTCACCTAGCAAGACTGACCTGACTGCGCACTTGTTGAGCCTTTTATACCTGTTGCGCTGTATGCTTGTTGAGAATTCGTCGTATGCCGTCCCGATTTATGCAGTGTGGTGAGCGAAGTGGTTGGTGAGTTATTCGGGCATGCTGCTGGTGTGCTGCTAGCAGTGCTTCACTTGGTGTAGTGTGTATGTACAATGGTGTGTGCATGTACGTTGCTGTATGTATGTCTGTATTTGTATGTGCGGTGGAGTATGTATGTACACTATTGTATGTATGTGCGGTGCAGTATGTATGTACAATATTGTATGTATGTACGATGCTGTATGTTACGAGGCTGTATGTTATTGTATCGTATGTATGTACACTATTGTATGTATGTGCGGTGCAGTATGTATGTACAATATTGTATGTATGTACGATGCTGTGTGTTATTGTATCGTATCGGATATGCTACGTTACAGTTGTATAATAACCAACAATTTTACGTTTTTTGGCCGAAATGACGATTTTTTCAGGGTAAAATGACAATTTTCAGCAAAAGCTTTCGGCAACGCTGCGCAACGCTTAGTGTACAACTCCACAACAAGAGTTTTAGGCATTTATCGCTTTTCAGGCTTTTAGCTACAAAATTCAGCTGTTGCTGAAAGTCTGAAAAGTGCTGAACGCCTGAGAAGCTTGTTGAGGAGTTGTACTCTTCAGGCATTCCGCGCCTTGTCGACAACGACATGATTTTTTGAACGCGGCTGCGACAGATGAATTTGCTTGAGTTTGACATAAAAGAAGAGGAAAATCTTATCTGTCGCTAGAAAAATAGAAATAGATCCAATCTAGCCACAGCTACATTTTTGGCTAGTCGCAGTGTTGCCGTGTCGTCGACAAAATAATAATCTGCATAAGAGTATGTGTAAAATAATTTGACAGCTGTGGTCCGTAGTCCGTCGTTTCCAATGTGTTTCAAGCTTTAATTGTGTAGCTAAAACCAAATTTTTCCACCCGTCTTGCCCCGGAGAAAAAACTTACCGATTGGCACAGGCCCTAAGTCTAGAATACCGACCTTTTAGCTATAGACCATAGATGGGCAAAACGCTACACGCGAGTAGCGTCTGCGCCGCAGCGCTTATACGTATACAGAAGCGACGCAGTGAATTTCAATTCAGTCTAGGGTTCGAAATTTCAGACTTTGGTAACGATACTGAGTACTCATTCTGGCATCGAGCTCATGGTATCGATACTCTAAAAGTATCAGGGAAAATGTATCGATACTACTCAGTATCGGACTCATTAAAATACGTTTTTTGGGATACTAAATTATTCTTCAATCGTATCTAGTTATTTCCTGAAATTAAAACAATACAATTTAAAATATTTGATTTTTATTTCATTTCAGAACTTACTTTCGCGTTAGAAGTAATTTTAACGTTAGATGTACATACATACATACATACATCTATATATATCTGTGTTCATATGGAATAGTACTTATGTCGATAGGCTGGCTTTAGTATAATGCGGCATTCGCAGCATACGATTGCGAATGACTCACTGGCGCCAAGCCGTTGAAGAACTTTTGGCAAATAAACGTGCAAGAAATAGTTCCGATACTAGCAAGTCAATTGGGCAATTCACAAGGTGTTGTGAAGTTATATTTTCCTAACAAAAGTTGTGTTAAAACACGACGGTTGTGAACACCTGTTACGATTATTTATTATATCTCAGCACTTAACCTCACATAACACCGAATAAACATAGGTTGCAGAGTTGTATCGTCATGTGTTATTTTTCTTCACAAAACAATAACAACATTTTTACAACTGTCATGAAATATCATGACTTCACGACAAACGCGACAAATACGACACCTTGTGAATTGCCCAAATATTCTTATTAAGTCTCATCAAAAAATTCCTTGTCGTTTAAAGGATAAAAGGAATGCTGCATTATACTAAAGCCAGGTTCTCGACATAGGCTACCATTCCATACGAACACAAATATATTTTCACGAATTTCAAATTTTATTAAGAATTTTTGTAAACTTTGTGGGTATGCATTTTTGTAGCCTATTAAATTTTGTATAATAATGTGCAAGTTTGAATTAAAAGTCAACGGTAGTAGGCTTCAAGTAAAGTTGAATAGGTTACAAAACACACAAACTTCGTCTACATCGCAAATCTCTGCTGGCGAGTTAAACAATGCAAAGAGGAATGAAAAAGCAGCTGCGAATGACAATAACGCAAACAAGCAGCCTAACACACAAACTTCTTCTACATCGCATTTTTCCAACTCTTCTTCGCCTTCTTCGTATGCTGCTGCTAATGCTCCCATTCCTACTCACCAAACTGCTAATGACAAAAACGTAAACAGGCAGTCCAACACACAATCTTCGGCTACATCGCAAAACTCTGCTGGCAAGTTAAACAGCGCAAAGAAGAACGAAAAAGCACCAGTGATTGTTGTTGGTTCGAATGCTAGCAAAGAGCTTGATGTGACATTTCGCCTGAAGTGGCNGAACAGCGCAAAGAAGAACGATAAAGCACCATTGATTGTTGTTGGTTCGAATGCTAGCAAAGAGCTTGATGTGACATTTCTACTGAAGTGGCTGCACTTGTTTTCGTTTCCTAATTCTGTCAAAGCGGAAAACATAATTGATTATGTAGCTAAACATGCAAACATTAAACCCAGCATGCTTTCGCGCTCTCCCCTAGTTAAAAAGGATGTTTCAATAAATACTCTAAAGAGTGTAAATTTTAAACTGGGCGTATCTAATTTGCACTACGAAAAGCTCTTAAATCCGGACTTATGGCCTGCTAATGTTGCTGTGCGCCCTTTTAAATTTATGCCAAAAACGACGACTCTCAGACAAAAATCCAAAGTTCGATAATGCTAACCACAAGCACTTAAAAATCTATTTTCATAATGTCTCTGGTCTTAGGACAATATCTAAATCTCTTCATCTCATGAGTTCGNTATCTAATTTGCACTACGAAAAGCTCTTAAATCCGGACTTATGGCCTGCTAATGTTGCTGTGCGCCCTTTTAAATTTATGCCAAAAACGACGACTCTCAGACAAAAATCCAAAGTTCGATAATGCTAACCACAAGCACTTAAAAATCTATTTTCATAATGTCTCTGGTCTTAGGACAATATCTAAATCTCTTCATCTCATGAGTTCGCAGTTAGATTATGATATCTTCGTTATCATAGAAACTTGGCTAAACGATAACTTCTTCAGTCATGAGTTCTTCGATCCAAACTTGTTTGAAGTATTCCGCAAGGACAGAGATGCAGTCAAAACTGATTGTGCTAGAGGTGGTGGTGTCCTAATTGCGGTCCAGAGGAAACATAAGGCGTTTTGCTACGAGCTAAGCAACAATAATTCGCTGCTGGACCAACTCTGCGTGTGTGTACAAAGCCCTCGGGAATCGCTCTTCATCTGCGCTTCATACATTCCGCCGAATTCCTCAGATGAGTTGTATAAGGCACATGTAGATAATATTTTGTCTCTAAACGCAAATTGTGCACCAGATAACCACCTTGCTGTCTTAGGGGACTTTAACTTAAACAACGTTATGTGGTCTAATATAGCTAAGACGTCTGGTCTTTTACCAAGCTGCGTGAATAGTACTAGCGAGATATATTTAATTGATAATTTTCTAAGCATTGATATTAGGCAAATAAATGACTTTCACAATTAGCTTCAGAGGTTTTTGGACCTAATATTTATTAGCACTAATGTTAACTTTCGGTTGTCCGAGTGTAATTTTCCTTTCAAAGAGCCTGATATGTATCATGTTCCCTTGGTATTGGATATTTATTTTTACTCATACCTCAGCTTGCACAAGAAAAACACAAAAGCATATTTTAACTATAATGTATGTAATTTTTCTGATCTAAATATTATATTTCTTAATATAGACTGGGACAGGTTATTATGTAATCCTAGTGTGGCATCATGTTTTAATATCTTTAAATGTAAAGTAGTTGAAGTTTGTCAAAACAGCATTCCAATCTTTGGAAAAAAGTTATACAAAGTTCCATGGCATACTCGAAATCTTAAAAGAATAAAAAATTTAAGAAACAAATACCACCGCAAATTCAAAAAGACGAACAATTATTCGTTTTTCATTGAGTATAAAAAGTATGCCAAACATTTTAACTGCCTTGATAAATTTTTATACAGAAACTACGTTTTAAAATATGAAGCCAATATCAAGTCGAATCCTAAAGCTTTCTGGCGATTTATAACTTCGAAGAAATCTTGCTCTAGTATTCCCTCTCAGTTATTTCTGGACGGAAATTCTGCTACATCCCGCATTGAGGCTGCGAATCTGTTTGCCGATTTTTTCCGCTCAAACTTCATTTTAGATAACAACTCTAGTGGAAGCCTTTCCAATACTAAGGAATCGCCCTTTAGCTATGGATCCCTAACCTTGACCACAACCGACATTCTTAATGGCATTGCGCAGCTTAAGCCCTCGAACCAAACTGACATTGACAGGCTATCCGCAGTTCTATTAAAAAAATGCGATTCTCTTGTTTATCCATTGAAATTAATTTTCAGTAACTCGCTATCCGCAGGGGTATTTGTCGATGATTGGAAAATAGCTTCAAAAGCGGTAATAAAAATGATGTTCATAATTATAGACCCATTTCCAAACTTTCAACTATTTCGAAACTATGCGAATGCATAGTGAAAGAAAAGGTGTCTTTTGCAGTTAAAAGCCTTATTTGTCAGAACCAGCACGGGTTTATGCCTAACCGCTCGACGGTCTCTAATCTCGCTGTCTTTGCAGAATATTGCATATCTGGCTTCAAAGACGGGTTTCAGTTAGATGCGGTTTATACAGATTTTTCAAAGGCGCTTGACAGGGTTTCACACTCTATCTTAGTCAATAAACGTGCTGCTTTAGGTTTTCACTCCATTTTTTTAAATTGGATTAAATCTTACCTAAGTAATCGTCGCTGTGTTGTCAATGTTGATAATACATTTTCGTATCCCTTTATCGCTTCCTCCGGGGTACCCCAAGGAAGCGTTTTGGGCCCCTTATTTTTCATTTCGTTTATAAATGATAGAAGTAGTTGCTTTTCCCGTTCTAAATTTCTCCTATATGCTGACGATTTAAAAGTTTACTCCATAATAAAGAGTCCGCTTGATTCACAGATACTTCAAGCAGAGCTTAATAATCTTAAATCGTGGTGTGACACCAATCGCTTGTCGTTGAACATTAATAAATGCTATCACGTCACCTACAGTAAACGTACCATAGTCTTTCACACTTCCTATCATTTTTCCAATTACTATTTAAAGTCCGTCCCAGAGATTAAGGACTTGGGAGTAATTTTTGACAGAAAATTTACATTCAGCAATCATATTAACTCCATTGTCTCAAAGTCATATGCAATGTTGGCATTTGTGCGACGGAACAGTTCCGAATTCTCTGATCCGTATACACTTAAATTGTTTTTGACTACCCTTGTTAGATCTATGTTAGAATACGCCTCAATTATCTGGAGGCCATATCATGCATGTTATGTTAACCGCATTGAAAAAGTTCAAAAGGTGTTTATCAGGTTTGCTCTTCGAACCTTGCAATTTAATGAGCCTATACCTTCGTATCTTGCTAGATGTAAGCTCATTAATTTAAAATCGCTGGAAAGTAGGAGATCGATTCTGTCGCTATCCTTTGTATTTGATATTATTTCTGGAGAGGTGGACTGTGCCTCCCTCCTTGAACGTATTCGTTTTAATGCCCCACTTAGAAATTTACGTCACTTTGAGTCCTTTCATATTGGCCCGGTAAAAACTATTTATGCATTAAACGCTCCTATCACAAGAGCTTAATCGCATCGAAAATTGTATTCATATTGTCACCAGTGTTGCCGCGAAACATTTTTAGTGGTAGCTAAATTCCAGCTAAAAAAGGGCTAAAAAAGAGCTAAAAATCGTCGTTGTGGCTAAAAATGGTAGCTAAATTTTTTTACCTACATCTTATATATAAAAATAAGTGCACGTTTTTGGTGTGACCTCATAACTTGAAAACAGCTTCACCGAATTCAACCAAATTTATGTGGCATATTCGATTTATCATGCAGATGGTTTATGCGAAGTTTTCCCGAATTCGGAAGAGGGGGCGTGGCATCACCCATACTAAC